>NC_136501.1:63469817-63482317 GCF_053919585.1 Euprymna scolopes
GCTTCTGTGGATGACCCCCCGCCCCCTGTGGGGAGTTTGAATTAGTTCTCAGTTGGGAACTTGTAAAAGAAATTACTGATTCGGCCCAATTTCTCATGGACTTTATAAAAAACTTTCCACCATATTGTGATACAGATAATCGCTATTCTTCCAAATTCTTGATTTACCTCAGTGAAAAAGGATGGGCTCTTTGGAGAGACCACTACCAGCACTAATGCATACAAAGGCTCATCGCTTCTCCGCATTGCCCGGTCGTAACATACGCTTAAATATGATATTTTGATTAATGCAAATTTCGTTTTTATTATTATACTAGACTACCCGTGACCCGTTGGGTCAGTATGTTATATTAGCTATGGAATTAATGTATGAGTTTGACACTTGTGATGTAAAGAAAATATTTTTTGTGACATAACAGAAACATTTCTATGAAAGTATATTAAAATGAAAAAAGAATATAGATAGATTTCTATGAGTCGTTCTGTTTATAATTGTTTATTTTTGAAAAAAAAAAAAAAACTTACAGCCATTGAATTAAAAGTGGTTTACCATACTTATAGGTAAATGTGCACTGAACAGATAACATAATACTTAAAATTAAATTCAAATTTTGATATATCTTTTAATTTAAACGCGAAAAAAAAAAACAATTGGGACGCTGAAAACGTACAAAGTAAAACAATACGTTTTATTGTCGCGTTGATTATTTATTTGTAACGCAAATTAAAAAAAAACATATTTTCGGGTTATTTATTTATGTTGGTAGTGTAGAAGAAAATGTATGAATGTTTTTAAGAAAGGTGTTTTTAAAAAGGGAGAATAAATTTAAAAAAAGGAAGGCGGTGGGTACATCGCCGTTGTAAAATGCTCTTAATGTTGTCAACGGGTTAAAATAGATTTATTTGTAAGAAAATTGCGTTAAAATAACTTAAACATAATATGGAAATGAATGATGTAAAAAAAAGCAGAAAGTATTAACAAGTGTTTATTTAGATAATTTAAACACAAAAAAAAATTGGGACGCTGAAAACGTACACAGTAAAACAATATGTTTTATTGTCGTGTTGATTATTAGTATAATATATATCGTATATATGAAGCAGGTCGATGATTATACATATTATTTGTAATCACGGTTTGCGTTTGCTTCCCACATCTTGAAGTTTTTTATTCAATAAATTTAAAATATTCGCTATTCTAAGGACGCCCGTTTGTTCGAACGAAACCGGTCAAGTCATTTGTGTTTATTTGTTTACACTGTTATGGCTTTATGTCTATGTATGCATGCGCAACCAGAAGTCATAAACCGGATGTTGAGTTACAACTCCCGTTACATTGTCATTTGAGTTTTATAATTATATTGGCCCCAATACACAGTAATGATTTAAAAAATTATAAAAAAAATGACTCATGCGTCATCACTGAGAATTGAAACCAAAACGTTTAGCTTACGATTTATTTTTTCTCCGGCTGTAAATAAATAAGCTATGAAGACATGTTTGCGACAAAGCTAGAAATTAAAACATGAACCAATAGCTACTACGTTATGCATGCATATTTATAATGCCGTCGTTCTACCTTCACCTGGTAAATTTAATTTTTTTTAAATTCTTACACTTTTGTACCGATTTTCTCATGCTAAAACCAAAATATAAAGTTTCACATGGGTTCAAATATCTTATATATGAAGTTTTATGTCTGTAAACCAAAAACTCAAGGAGGAGTTTGGTAGGCAAATTTTTTTAAACAAAAATTTGTCCTTCGAGCCGGGATCAAAGTGTAGTATCTGTTTTTATGCTACACTTAAGTTAATTTGTCCTTGGTTAATAGAGGACAAATCCTTTGTACTGAGACAATTATTATTTATGGTTATTGCCAGAACACTCCTTTTTGTCCTTCTTTTGGGGAGCTGGTTTACCCCCCCCCCCACACACACACAGACATTAAAACCGACCTTGTGTCACAGTTTGCTTTCGTGGGAAAGCAAATAAATAAAAATAGGAAAAAGGGTTTTTAATATGACTATCAATACACAATAAAAAAAACAAATTTCTAGGAGTATAGATTATATTGGACCCACTATATAGTAATAATTTTAAAAGACCTAAATTTTCAAATGACACAAGATTTTGGAATGAGAATCAGTACCGTAGGCAAATCACATATTGCTTAATGAGGTGAGAGAAAAGTAAAAAATACCATAGATACGTAAGAAGATATAACCTTATATTTTTTTAGAGATGCATGAATGCGGGATATCTCTGCTAGATCTTGGAAGCTCTAATGAGAGAAAAGAAAAATCACAAAAATCGGGCCATATCTAGAAATTAGGCACAAACAGGAATCATGGTGCAAGTTAGGGGTTAATAAGTTAAGGGTGATACTCTCTAAATCTTCATCAAAATTCCAAGAGTCCGAGCAAGGAAATCCAAGTGAATCAGTGTGATGAAAGGTATATCTTAAAATTTGGATGCCAACCACGAATATTAATTATGAGCTTTGAGATATCCCGGAAAAGATAGGATAGTTACAAAATTAAAAGCTATACTTAATAGAACAACCGGGCAAAGTATACGATCAGGGCACTTTTGGTCGAAAGGGTTGTCAATTTCGAAAGAGGTAAAGTGAATCAGGGGGGGGGGGGAATACCCTACACCCAAAAAGTAAATGTTAAGAAGATCAGAGAGGGTTTGATCTAATAAAAAAATAAATAAAATAAAATAAATAATAATAATTGTGAAGTCAGTTGGAAAGGACTGACTAAAGGAGTTTTTTTAGCCTGATCTTTCTTAGCCGTGTAGTTGTGTAGATATAGAAAAAAATGTACTAGAATTTAAAAATGCGTACAATTTTTGAAAATAAGGATAAAAGGAATGTACGAGAATGGATCGAGAAAGAGATGGGGGTGTAAATTATATTCTAGACACGTTGATTGGAAGTCAGGATCAGCTGATCGGATTGCGTGCGAGTCACGTTATCAGGTTAGCTGAATCGAGGAGATTGAGTTTGGACTTAGAAGGCGATGGACGGCTTCACAGTCGTCTCCTCCCCTTCACTGTGGGGGGGGGGGCGCTGACGTGTACCACGTAAGCCAGAGATTCACGTTCCATCCTACTGCGAGATATCTGGAACGTGAAATAAAACTATAAAACCTATTCATCGTTTGGAGTGAAATGAATCAACGTCCCAAAACAGGTACCAGTCTCCCCTCCAAGACGAGATGAATTAAGATAGACCAACATCGATGACGTGCAAAAAATACATGTCCGAAAATACATGTACCACCCACACACACAAGCACACAACGGCATATGAGCATATCATTTAATATACTGACCACTAGACGATCACACACGATCCCCTTTATAATACAACAGCACAACACGAGTAATGCACAAAAAATACTATAAAACATTATTTGGTGTTCTAAATTCTCTAAAGTCTTTTTTTTTTAACTAATTAGCTTCCTCTTTTCATTTTCATTTCTTCCTCTTTTGCCTCCTCCTCCTCCTCCTCCTCCTCCTCCTCCACCCACTCTTTCTTCTACTACCTGTGATATATCACAACTAGCTTTCTGCTCTATACTGTAATTTATTTGACTGTACTATTGTAAACAGCGACTTTTCAGAATCGTTAAGTACATCTTCTTCATTAACCTGTCACCATATTTTCCAATGTTTATGCTTCTGTAGTTTACGTTTCCCCTCCCTCTTCCTGCTATGACACAAGAGTTTGAATTGACAACCGGAAGTCGGTGCTGCACAAAAATGCCTTCAATATATGATGCCAAGAATAACCTTCTCAATGACGAACGAGAATCTGTGCTCGCGTCGTTTCCATTATTCTCATGCTCAACCGGTATTGGTCACTGTTACTTGACAGCATCATAACGCTCGGCCATTAAAGGTAATATAACATTTTTACGCTTTCGGTCATCCATATTTTAATTACTACATTCATGCATAAGATGCGCAGAAATGTTCAGAGGATTTCATCGCCGTCGAGTATTAATAATAAGAATAAAAGCTGGTCAAATTATATGTATCTAGTAGGAAAGAGGAAACAAGACGCTAAGAAAGCCAAGTTTCCAGGTATAACACAAAGAGATAGCTATTAAAATTAAGTATACAAGATAGCTATGACATTGCCAAGGCTGCTGCAAAGAAGGTCGGCTCCTTTTAACGTGCTAGAAAATTACTCACGCCAAAAAGTATCTTACATCTTTACAAAACCACAATTGGCCCATGCATAAAGTATTGTTGCCACATCTGGACTAGTTCGTTTACCACTAGTCTCTCAGTCTCTCACTCCTAGAAGGCGTCCCAAAAAAGTCTAAAATCTTCCGCAATATCAGCCAAGCTTCACCTTCTGTCCCAGTGCTGCAAATTGCATCTCTGTGGCTTTTTAGCAGGTATGTTAATCTAATGTGCTCTGACGAACTCATAGCACTTACGTCTCCCCTTAACATACGTACTCCTAACTTCTTGGACAAGCAGTAAAATCCCTTTTGTATAGTGAAGGAATAAAAGAATAAACACTGTATTGCAAAACGTGAAATTCATAATAAATATTTGATTTATTTATTCACACGCATATATGTTTCGTCTTAGCAAAATTCATCAGTGTGGTTGGATAAAACTAAACCGCTATAAGACTATACCACTCCAAATATCATTGAAGAAGGTCGAAAAAAAGTGACTGAATATTCAGTCTTTTTAAAAAAAAGTCCCTTTTTAAAAGGCATTTTGTATTCCTGTATAAAAAGTATAAAAACTTATTTTCACATTATATATATATATATAAGGGAAAATTGGGTAAAGGGAAAATTATTCCCAACTTGCATTTAGGTAAAATGCACTTATGTATAAATAATTGAAGTCATTCAAACAGTATCACAAAACAAAACAAATAATATAGGATGTTGGCAAGGACTAAATCCATTCGATCACCGTCTCTCTCTCTCTCTCTCTCTCTCTCTCTCTCTCTCTATATATATATATATATATATATATATATATATATATATATATACATATATATATATATATATATATATATATATATATATATAAAGCTGAATGTGTGTGTGTGTGTGTGTGTGGTCACGAATAGGCTCCTATATGGTTGACTATTTTAAAAAACTGATTACATATAATAATAGAAGATGTATCGAGACACAGGAATGGGTATGTTTGATCTGGCAGAACAGTGGTTCAGTAAAGTTGTGGCGTCTGCATTCGCGCCTGGTCCACAAAGTATGGAAATAAAAAATTTAAAAATTAAAAAAAAAAAACGTTTACAAGTGTTTTTGATATAGATGTACATAAGAATACTTTGATAAGTATGTTTTAACTAAAATAGGGATGGTATAATAAAATTGTGGGGTCTGCATTCGCGCATGGCCTCCATAGAATGGAAATAGGCACAAACTTTAATAAAGACTTTTCATATCTATCTGCATAAATATACTTTGATAATTATGTTTCAGTTTGAAGAAATATGGTATAATAAAATTATGGGGTGTTCGTTCGCGCCTGACCTCCATAGAATGGAAATATGTCACAAAGTTTAACATGGTTTTTTAATATAGATCCACAGAATATTGTGATAAATGTTTCAGTGTGAACAGGTATGGTATAATAAATCATGGGGTATATCTATTTTATTTTGTACTTTCATCATATTTTGCTTTGGTTTTGATACCCCCAAATTCGAAGCTATCTCATTACAACCCTTCCTTTTCATAACCTATCATACTTTCATAAATCAGAGTCCATTTTCTGTACGCTGTTTTTGAACCCAATCAACGACGGGTACTTTTTCTAGTATATATATATATATATATATATATATATATATATATATATATATATATATATATATATATATATATATATATATCTCGTCTCTTTTCGTGCATATACTCATCAGAAAAAAATAGAAGTTTAGGCAGAAAACTCTGCAAAGTATATGCACGAAAACATAGTATCACATGATAATAACCGTTTGTTGCTTCATAACGAAACGGATCTGTAAAAAATGTACCGAAATTGTAATATGCTGGAGGAGCTGTTTTGCATGAAAAATAAACATTTGGGTTTTGGAATGTAACTAGATTGTTATTCTTTTATATATAGTGTAATTGTTAGAAGCCTTGACTGTCGTACGGGCGGTCAG
The DNA here is from genome assembly GCF_053919585.1 of Euprymna scolopes. Taxonomy (NCBI): domain Eukaryota; kingdom Metazoa; phylum Mollusca; class Cephalopoda; order Sepiida; family Sepiolidae; genus Euprymna; species Euprymna scolopes. Next base: position 63,475,995 of record NC_136501.1, read on the forward strand.
GTTTCGATCCTGGCTTGGGGTAGTTGCATGTCTCGCCGCACTGATGAGCTGTGATACAACGAAACAGTACTGTATGTGGATGACTATATATATATATATATATATATATATATATATATATATATATATGTATCTTTTCGAGGGTTACAGAATTTTCTCATAGCTGAATATTAATCACATTTTAACATACTGAATTACAAAAAATAAAAAGTGAAAGAGTGAGTTGATCTGAACCGCATCTTGCTCAACAGAATTAAATCGAGGTATAATTACGATTAAAAAATATATAGTATGAAATGGAAATATGGCAGGAGAAATGGGAGGGAAAGTATCAGATAGAAATCAAATTAAATTCTAAAAGTCTTAAAATATCATATTTAAACATGTTTTACGACCCGCCAACACTGGCGGCCTGCTGGTATATATATATATATATATATATATATATATATATATATATATATATATATATATATATATATATATATATAACAGTAGTCTAATGAGCAGAGTGTATTTTAATGTGATAGTAAAATTACTAATTTAATTAAAATACAAGAAAAGTACACTGCTCGTTGTAATTCAGATATATAATAAGCTCGATAGGCAAATATCCTAGAGCTACTTTAATATTTAGTAATGTGATTGATAATTTAAAATTCAAATTAGAATTAAAAGTTAAAAATCTGTTTCATAAGAAAGAACAACAAAGTCAATAATTTGTACGATCGTTTCGGAAACGATGTTTTTATTGCAATAGACATTAAGTCATAGACAATAATGATCTGCGCACTGAAATATTAACGTTATTATTTCGAAAGTATTATTTAACATGGGAAGAGTGGGGTTTAAAATAAACAAAAAACAAAAGAACAATTGGGATGCTGAAATATTAACGTTATTATTTCCAAATTATTATTTAACATGAGAAGAGTGGGGTTTAAAATAACTTAAACGTAATACAGAAATGAACGATGTAAAAAAAAAAGAAGATATATCAAAATTTGAATTTAACTATAATAAGTATTATGGTATCTGTTCAGTGCACATTTACCTATAAGTATGGCCAACCACTTATAATTCAATAACTGTATTTTTTTTTCAAAAATAATCAATTATAATAAACAGAACGACTCATAGAAATCTATCTATATTCTTTTTTTCATTTTAATATACTTTCATAGAAATGTTTCTGTTATATCAAAAAAAAACTATTTTCTTTACGTCACAAGTGTCACGCTCATACATGAATTTCATAGCTAATATAACATACTGACCCAACGGGCCACGGGTTGTCTAGTATAATATATAGATAATTACAATGATAAGAAACCTACTACTTTCACAAAATTTATTATGACTACGTCGTTGGCCTTTGGACGAATGCATTTCAACTCCAAGACGATAGTTGATTTTATACAGTTTTTTTACTTACTTCCCAGGTGTCGATCTTTGCTTGGGTTGTTAATTCTAGGTCTCCATTCTGAGACATGTCAGTTCCCTCTCCGATGAAGACCTGTTAAACCGTCCGCTCTGTTTGACGTTCTCTTTCCAACTTAACTATTTTCTCAGCTAACCAGAACACCTGACAACAGACACGCACTTCCGATGCTGGTCGATTTCTCTTCTAGTGCAACTTGTCCAGTTTACACTTCAATATGTTTTGACAGCTTTATCGATACATCTATCTATATTTGTATTTGTTTATTTAGCTATCGATCTATCCGTCTATCTAACGAGAAGTAAACGAGATGTGAAACTTTTTTTTAATAAAAAAAAAATATAGTTTCACATCTCATCTCTCGGTTACTTCCTGTTAGATAGACAGATAGATCGATAGATAGATAAACAGATACAAAGAAGGAGGCTCCTTCAGTCTTTGACAGACTATCGATACCCACATAGGAGTGCCTGCGCATGAAATTTTTGTGGTAAGAGGTGCACAATCTCCAACCACACCTCTTCTGAGTCGACATTACCAGTGGCAAGTGAAGTGTATGCACAGGACGGCTGGAAACAATTCCGAGATCAGCAGATTAGCACATAGAATTCCCAAATAGTCACCCATCTGATACTAACCAGGCTCAACGTTGCTTAACTTTGGTGATCTGGTGAAAACCAGTGTGTCAATGTGATTATGCCGTATATAAATAGATACAAAGATAGATATATTGATAAACAGATACACAGATAGATAGATAGTTAGATAGATAGATAGATAGATAGATAGATAGATAGATAGATAGACAGACAGACACCAGGTAATTTCTCATCTGCTCCACAACTATATGACAGATTGACTCAAATTCTTTAACCTTTTAAAGGTTTCTCCAGTTACACGAACATGCATTACTCATCCTTATAGAAGATCCAGTATCGCTGAAACTGAATCTTGTCTTGCCTCTAAATCAACCATCAAGGTTTAGGTTTATACACTATAAAAAAGAGACATAGTTAATATATATTTTATAAAAGTAATGCCTCCTATTTTTATTCATACCCATCATTGGCAAAAGTGCATTGAGAAATGTTGGTGGTGACTATGTAGAAAAAATTCAGGAGCAGAAAAGGTCTTTCATTTTAATAGTACCACCAGCATCTTCGGAGTGTTTCAACTTTGTGAATTAAAAAAATAGGAAGTTTTACTTTTGAAATGGTCCTCGTATTATATAAAATACTAGCCTGGGTGCCCGGCGTTGCTCGGCGTTGCCCGGCTATTTGGAGGTGTGTGTTGAGCAAAAAAAAAAAAAAAAAAGTTGAAGTAGGCAGGCAGACAGGCTCGAACCTGTGATGCGATTTTTGCCCTTTATATTATAAATTTGCGGGGGTACCCGGAGTTGCCCGGGTGTTTGTAGGTGTGTGTGTTTGGAGGGGGGGGGGTAAATCAGAACAAAAAGGAAACTTAACGATAGCGATTTTAAAAATGGAAAAAAAGAGGGGGGCAGGTAAGCTCGAACCCGGAGCTTTGAAGGCAATAGGCTGAGCCTGAACAACTGCGCTACGGCGACATTGTCAATGTGAGAGCGATTAAAAAGTGAGTCAATCAAATAGGTTTGATTGACGGGTGGCCGCTTAATGAGGTCATCCCGGGAGCGTTATGACGACGTAAGCAATGGCTATTCAGCAGTGAATATTTTAGTGCAGGGGGGCAGTTTTTAATGATTGTTTTTTTCGGGGGAGGGCGGGAATTGGCTCTCCGTTTATTATTGGGGAGGAGTAATAAAGCAATTGTCTGATATGACGGTGAAGCCGACATTGACCAATCGAACCAAGTTTCGCTTCTTTTTTTTATTATACCGAAAAACAAAAGTAACAAGCGGCGATCCAAAAATGTGGAATATTTAATGTTTCAAAGTCGGACAAATTAAAAAAAACAGACGACCCCTGTTGATATAGATGTGGTATAAAAAGTTTTAAGAATGAGAGAGCCAAGCGAGCAGCTCCCGGAAAAAAAGCCTTTTGTGGAGATAGATAAAAGTGCACATACATACATATGTACATACATACATACACACACACATTTTCCAGCAGCCTTGGCAACGGATTTGATGTACATGTTCCATTTCAGATAAGGAGTAATGGTCAGACCCAGAAGTTTGTCAAAACATGGAGCCTCCTCAAGACGAAAGCCATTCATTTCAACTGATGCCAGATGGGGATCAGACAGTTAATGATGTAAAGATAAAAGCTTGGTTTCAGATGCATTAAAATTAACCAACTACCTCTTTCCCCGTTGTACCACATGTTTAAGATCAGAGAGAGAGGATCCGAGAGAATTTGATCGTTTACAGCCTTTGAAGTGTTATTATAGGTGGTAGTGTCGTTAGCATAAATGTCTACGAATGATCTGAGGATGTGATTTGGGAGATCATTGATATAGATCAGAAAGAGAATTCGGCCCAGAATGAACCCTTGAGGTACTCCAGCATTAATACTGTGAGCTTTTGATTTCTTCCCATCAACCACTACTCTTATGAACCTATCAGACAGAAATAATTGAGAGGAAATTTCCAGCTATACCGTAGCTGGAGATCTTGGGGAGAAGACATTTATGCCATACCCTTTCAAAGGTAGCCTCCATTGAGAGATTCACTAATCTTATGAGATATAACTTAGCATATCTGCTGTAGATCTAGCAGAACAGAAACTTTATTGCATGTCACAAGGAGGTTATTTTTGCTAGGGTGGTTGACTACTTCTGTATATAACACAGATTCCAGCAACACTCAAAACACACAGGAGACTGATTGATCTGTATTGAGAGGGAGATGACCGATTACCTGAATTTTTAAATACCGGCAATACTGATGGGTTTTTCCAGGGTGTTGGGAAGAAATTCTTCTTAAGACAATGCTTAAACAGCTTTATATGAGAGCTAGTTCTGGTTGAAGCTTTTTGAGCACTATAATTGGAATGCCGTCAGGGTCAGTTGCTTTACTGGAATCGAGGTTTTTGATTAGCTTGGCAACATCATGCACAGATATTTGTATGTCACAGTGTGTTTTCAGACACAGGAGAAAACACCTTGGTGACCCTGATCGCATAGAGTAGAATTAGCTGCAAAGTTTTTGACGAAGGGTTTGGCTTTGTTTGATGGTGACGAGATTACCTCAGGTCTATTGATGATGGGAAAGAGCACATGCTTCTATCCAGGACCCTGTTTGTTATTTGCCAAAACTGGTGGAAACCAAGCCGCTGCTCAGAGGGTATGAAACGCTTCATACCTGCAATCAACCATTCCGTCAGATCTGATACTATAGAGGACATGTTCTCTTTGAACATGGAACACAGAGGTAGATCTGATATAGATGTACGGAAGCTATCCCAGTCAGCCATCATGACAGAACCTCCCCTCATCTTCTGTCTTGTTTAAGTGGGCTAACCATTCCACATTGTAACCATTGAACTTATAATAATGTCATCCAGGTATGCGATTGAGAAATCAAAGCTGCCCAACATAGTATGCATAATTTTCAAAAATGGTAGGCGTTACTTTGACTCCAAAAGCTAACCTTTCGAATTTGAATAACCCCTTATGAGTTATAATAAAAAAGCAACTGCAAGCTATTTTCTCCAACTGAAATTTTAATTGATGCATCACTCCGATTGACTTTAGAGATCTTTCCTCCGTTTAGCTTAGTGAAAACTTATTCATGGCTAGGAAGTGGGTATTGGTAATCGTTTGGTACCAGTGGAGAAGTCAGCGCAAATGGAGATTTCTTTTGACTACTTTTTGACATACATGGTAAATGCTGCCCATTAACTGAATTCAATTTTCGATCGGATGACGGTTTTTACAAGTCTTTCAAGTTCCTCGTTAATTTTTTCCAATGAGATCAACGGTACATTATATTTTTACTTGAATACATGTTCCGTATTATCTTTGAATTTGAATCTGGCTGACATTTTTGTGCATTTTTCTAGACTAATTGAAAAAATTCAAGGAAACATTCTTTTAATTTTGACTTGAGACTTTCCTTCTCAGGCGTTAGTTTCTCCTTTTTGATAAGCAGTATGTTTAGGCAAATCCTACAAATTGAATTGTTGTATCCAATCTGCCCCCAAAAGATTTCTTGAATTTTTTAACACGAACATTTTTCATTTCTTTGCCGTACTGTTTAAATGTTTGAATCTAGGTGATTAATTCGCCTTCAAAATTAATTTTCAAACCAGTCACCGTCATAGTTGTTTTGTAAGTCTTTAGTGTCGTAGGTTTATTTAATCTCTAGAACGTATGCAAATTTGTGATTGATAAGTCCGATCATGAATCTAACTGAAACATTTTTTCTTAAGTATTTTCACCGTCACATATTTATGTATATTTGTATCGTTTTTTGTTTGTTCAAGTGTGCCATACCCGACTTTTAATTTTGTCCTTTGCTCTACAAAGGAAGCCTTTATGCCCAGTTCTGTAACAAGCTTTTGTACGGTATGAACAATATTTACCCTAATGCAGGGTTCCACACCGATAATATGCACTTGGACTTTGATTGTCAGTGAATTGTCTTTTCTGTATGCAAGGAAAATAAAGTCCTTTTTTTTTTACTTTCTATAGAGAGTAGGGTTTTGATTTTTATGTATCTTTCTTTACACAACGCCTGATTCTTCAATGTTCTTTGAATCCTTTTTAATGCTAATCTTCTGCCAACTTTTGAAGTGTCAGGTTTAGCTCACCTTCTTATTTATTTATAATTCTGTGTCGAATTTCCGAGCCTTTTGCTAATAACAGTCTGTGTAAAAATAGCAGGCCTTTGAAATCGTCAGCATTTATTCTAGCCAGTTTTAAATCGTCGCAATGTTTGTTGACTATTGATGCAAATATT
>NC_136501.1:63487317-63489817 GCF_053919585.1 Euprymna scolopes
GATCCACAGGAAATAACTCTCAAAAGATTTACCTGCCCTTGACAGTATATAAAGAAAAATAAAACAAGCGTGCGTTTCGTAAACAGCTTTTCTGCGTCCCTGTTATTCTTTTCTATGTAGCATTATACCCGCGAGCTGGGGATACTCTGTTAACATTACAGATGTCAGCTCTACTACATAATCAAGTTACCTGAATTGATTTTTTTCCAAAAATTTTTTATATAAAACTGTTGTATTGTTTTCTTTAGGTGAGAATTTTCTCGTTTCACTCTGTATATAAACAAACGTTATCAAGAATTTTATATTATTGAATGAAAAACTTATACCAAATGAAATATGAACCTTTTTCCAGAGAAAATAAAGAAATTCTTACTTGCGTACATTAATAAATATTCTAATTAAATAAGCATTTCCTGTTTTATTACAGTATAATTAAAATATTTAAACGAAATTATTACGCTTATCGTGATCCGTAGTTTGGTTAAAATCAGTGCTATTCGTGTTTACATTTTCAAAGTGACATTTTTTTTTAATACCATAAATTGCCTTTTCGGTTTATTATGCATTTTTTTTTTTTTTTTTTTTTTTGTTATAAAAACTATGTACATTTTTTTTTAATTGGTGTCTAATGAGGCTAAATTACTAATTATCGTTGAAATAGTATCAGAAAACTGATAAATATTTTTCTAGAGATTTTTGAAGTTGATTTATTCGATCTTGAAATGCGAACGAAATGGGGGTTTTTTTCAACATTTTTCACTGTAACTTTTTAACGCGTAAATATACTATTTTTTTTTTAACTTCAGATATTAAATTTGGTTTGTAATCTTTCAAACAAAATTTAAAGGTAACCCAAAACATTATTATGACAAGCGTCTTTTAAGAAGTATAGAGGTCTGTTTTTCTTTTACAGTTATTTGTGCTCGTTTCCAGTAAAAAGTATATACAAGTGGTTGTCTTATTTTGTCAGTGTGCGGATGTGTGTGTGTGTGTGTGTGTGTGTGTGCGCGCGCGCGTTGCGGCATTGTTTGTAAGTAAGTTCATAATAGTTTTGTTCTTTCATCCTGCAGATGTGGCTTCACTTTTGATCGGCTTTTCTATGACGAGGCTTTGGCTAACTGGGGTTTCGTAGCATGGTTTACTTTATATATATATATATATATATATATATATATATATATATATATATATATATATATATATATATGCCTCCGTGAAGATCGTTTGCTTTTAGCGGGTAAAAGAATATTAGTTTGAGGACGTAATCGTAGAGAAGTCATGTGATTTGTTACTTTTATAATTTCGTCCTTTACTTCGATAGGTTTATTTTCGCGGCGTGTCTTATTTGTTTGTGATCACGCTATTCATCCACAACCATGGGATTTGAAAATATGTTGATTCTATAAATATCACATTCTTCTGCCAGCCTTTTTCAGAAACGTTTCTCTTAGATCGATGAATTTCTTGCTCCAGGCCACGTGCTTTTATTGGTGTCAAGGGGTGCATGATTGGCTTATTACATAGTGTAGCAACCTATGGAATTAGTTCGTATTCTTCCTCCTTTTACTCCCCTTTCTCTTCTTATTCTTCTTCTTCTTCCTCTTCTTCTTCTTCCCATCCACCCTTCATCTTCCACTTGGTCCTGCTCTTCTTTTCCCGCTTTCTCCTTCTCCTCCTTATCCCTCCTCCTCCTCCTCCTCCTCCTCCTTCTTCTTCTTATTCTTCTTCTTCTTCTTCCTTTCCCGCTTTCTCAACTTTCTCCTCTCATCTTCTTCTTTTCCCACCTCGCTTGTTGTTGTTGTTCTTCTTCTTCTTCTTCTTCTTCTTCTTCTTCTTCTTCTTCTTCTTCTCCTCCTCCTCCTTCTTCTTTTTCTTGATTCTCCTCTTCTTTTTCCTCTTTTTCAACTTTCTCCTACTTCTTTTTCTTCTTCTTCCACCTATATTTCTTCTTCTTCTTCCTCTCTCTCTCTCTCTCTTCTTCTTCTTCATCATCCGTCTTTGTCCTCCTCTATTTTTCCCGCTTTCCCAATCTCCTTCCTCTCTTCTTCTTCCTCTTCCGCTTCTTTTCTTGTTGTTCTTGTTCTTCTTCTCTACAAACTCGTTCACCTGGTTACGTTAATACGCAGAGGGCATCCAATCGTATTCAAGCTATTTCTTTTTCTCATAATATTTCTCGGTACTAGAACTTATCATTGAGCCTCTGGCGCGATACAATCAAAGAATTTGCTCCCGGTATCACCAAGTCATCACCAGACTTCTGCCCACCACTGCCTGGTTAATATAATGACATTAACAATATATTAATATTGTACAGAAACTAACCTCAATTTAGGGTTGTTGGTTCACGACCTGTTTTTACAACGTAATTTTTTGAAGGGAAATGTTGCTGTGCTAACTGGTCACCCATCTGGAATTGACCAGACTCAATATTGCTTAATTTTCGTGATCTAACAAGAACCAGTGTGTTAGTATGATTATGCTGAGTTCTGTCCGATCTGTT
>NC_136501.1:63502317-63569817 GCF_053919585.1 Euprymna scolopes
TACTCTTGCTTTCTTGGCCTTCAGGTTTGGATCCAAGAGTATTTTCTGTTGCCTTGGATTAAGGAAGGATAAATCCTTCTAAACTGAGACAATGTTTATTTATTTATTTATTTATTTATTTATCCAGAGTGTTCCTTTTTTAGGATATTCTCCAAATAATACAATGACGTTATGTCTTAGTTTGCTCTCGTGGGGAGACAAGTAAATAGGGTTAGTGTTTCCAGGTTCGTTGTCATTTTCTTTACTTCCTCTCAAGGGGAGGTTAGACACAAGGTCATGTGTGGGGTTGATGAAAGTGTTCGTATGGAACAAACTGGATTCCAACATGGAATGCCCAGGTTTTCAATCCGTATCGTTAACCATTTAGCCACCGTCATCTCCTCACAAGTTTTTGATCGATATAACCCCTCCCCCTACAAACTGCCTTCAAGTACATCTTTTCGCGGTTGAGATCTGTCTAGTTAATAATTTTTATGTGGCACAATAACCTTTTGGGGGCACTTGTACATTTTAACATTCCTCGGCAAATTTAGAAAGCCATTCTTCATATGGATGCTAGGAGGGGGTGGGCTTTGCTAACATTCCATTCGCTGCAGACGGAACTCTCCTAAAATGTCACCCCCTCTTTTTTTTTTTTAAATTTCAGGTCGTTCAGCTACGAGCACTCAGAAGCAAACAATGAACACTGAGCAACGAATAAAATAAGTCACTATAATAGAACACCCTCCCTTTTCATTTGATCTCGGTCCATGTGACTTTTTCTTTTTACGCCTCCATAGTACTTTTGGTGTCCATTTAGTTAAAAGTTGTGGGGGGGGGCGATCTTTCTCAATGCCTCATGGCCTGTGGCGCAATGGATAAAGCATCGCTGTGGTTCCAGGTGAGCATTGTCTAAAGATAACAGTTTCAATCCTACCCAAAGCAGGCCAGAGGATTAGTTGGCCAAAACGTGGTGAGACAACAACAACTATGGAAGGCAGTAATTACTGGGAATACAGTTACAAGACTCAGCATTCTTGTCCCGTCGCGATTACCCACCTGAAGAAGGCCAGATGAGTTGGGCGAAACGTGGTGAAAGAACAACTATGAAAATGAGAATAAGAGTCCGAAAAAATTAATAAATACACAAATTATCAAGCCTCATCTGCAAGTATTCAAATATAAATATACATATAATTGATGTTGTTGTTTTCCCCCTTCCCCCTTTGAAATACTCAAATATGTTTTGCAAAGCCCAAAACTAAAACAACTTTTTTCCACAAAACAACCAAACCAAACCAAACACCATGAATAAATATTTAAAAATATAAAGAACTGGACGCATAAAAACTTTCGCCAAAATGATTGTATCCTACAAAAGATTGATATACCGTAAAGCAAAACAACCAAACTAAGCACTATGAATCTTGCTGCTCAACTCCCTACATAGTATCCCAGCATGACTAGTCCCAAATAGTAACCCTTTACGTCAAAATGGCACTGTCCCTTGTTTGGGGTGAAAAAAACAAAAAACTTGAATCATAAAACCTTTTTTTCTAAAATTACCAAATTCAGCATTAAATAACCTGAAAAGGGTTGATAAGCCGTAAAACAAAACAACCAGGTGTTACTTTACTCAAAACCAATATTTACGGTCACTTAACTTGATTATATTTTCTACTAAATATTTAAAAATGTTTCAAACGCAAATCCATCACAAATGAGTAAGTAACCCAAACTAAATCATCTATGACTAATTTCCTAACTGTATTTCTTTTATGTCGCTAAATAGTAACGTCTACCCTTTTAAAATACCTCATTTACACTCAGGGGACTAAATTTATAAACTAATGTACCAACGTTGACTCAACAGGCACACTCGCTTCTTCGCATGTAAACAAAAATGGCGTTTGTATGATTTGGATTACTCTTCTCATCTTGAGTGTTATTTTCACAACGTTTCGGCCGGTGTAACCTCCGACCTTCTTCAGGAGTATCTTGTACAAACACAGGAACTTTTTTTTGTCAAGTTCAGGAATCTGCACAGAACTTCAGAACAGTAGTCTTTATTTAATCCAGAGGGTAATATGTTCTCGCTCCATCAGCCATGGACAGTCTTAAGGAATTCGTAATTGTATTCTTAGTATCGCCTGCACTGAGAAGAGTTTTACTCAATTTTACCTAGTATTGTATCCGGAGGTTACATCGGCCGAAACGTTGTGCAAATAGCACTCGAGAATGCTAGTCCGAATAATACAAATAGTGTAACCCGGATATAAGAACCCCGAATATACGAAACCTGATATAAGAGAGATTTTCTCTGGTCCCAAATTAGAGCCTATGTTAATGTACAGTTTAACCCAGATATAAGAACACCGGATATAGTGTAACCCGGATATAAGAAAGCTGTTGGGCCCGGAAAAGACGTCTCTTATATCCGGGTTGCACTAATACAAATTAAGTTATATAATTTTTTTTTATTCTGGGGACATTTACAAAACAAAAAATTAGGCACAAGGCCACTTCAGAATTGGGGAGGAGAAGGGTTGTGGTCATCTTCCTCACTTAACCTTTGGTCGGTCTATGCTAATCCTAGCTAAAGTCACCGGGCGTACGTAATACTGCAAACACACCGCGGGTCGTCCTATTTAAGATTCCCAAATGAAATTGTTGGGGTTTTTTTTTGGGGGGGGGGGTAGATTTTCCTTTGTTTAAATAAATAATGAAATGTATATATATATATATATATATATATATATATATTTGGATTTTACCGTCACTGGATTTTTTATCTTCCACCAGACTATCCATTCATGTGTAATCACCCTTTTCTTTACCATATTTCCTCTGCTTAACTTATTTTGTTTTCAAGTAAGATCTTTGACTTACTTGCTGTTTCATCAAATAATTCTGCATGCAAAATCCGATCCTGCATTTTGCTAATTCCTACCCTCTGATGAGAAGGAGAGCATTTATTCGAAACTCCACGGATTAAGGACTATCCATTTTTCTAGTGTTTCCTTTTCAGATTAAATATGTTTTTAACTCATTTCAAAGTGTTTTTTTAACATATTTTATTAACTGTTTGCTCATATTATAAAAGTAAAAATAAAATTCAGTAAAAAGTCGATTTATTCAAATTTCGTTAGCGTGGGGTGGGCACAACAATACAAATTAATTCTCATCTAAAAAAAAAAAATCCAAAACATAAAGATGGCGTTGTTGCTAATTTCATTGTGATTGTAGGGAATTCTTCAGTTATTTTGAAACCGTTGGCTTTAAAATGATGGGGAGCAAAGTAATTTGGGGCTAGACTAGAGTCAAGTATTATGATTCTTGTTTGCTCATCTAAACCAAAGATAATACAGTAAATGTTACTATTGGCAACAAAAATTTTAAAGGAAAATTAGTCAAAAAAAGAAAGAAATTCTTTGGGTTTACTTATCAATTTGTGACCTATTTACGTGAAAAGCATAATATCTAATATTTTGTAGAAGCTATAAGAATGTTAAGTAACAGTGAATATCGATTCTGAACAAAAAGTAGTCATCTTGTTTAGTCACAAAAAGTAACTTCTTTATAAATATATAATATATATATTTAATATCTTCTATTAAATATTTTTTATTTTGTAAACGCAAATAGATCACAAATGAGACAGTAAACGCAAATAAATTGGTTTTGACTAATTTGCCAATTGTATTTTCTGTAAAATAATTATAGCCGTCAATAGTAACGTTTACTAAACAACCAGGTTGTCGCCCGGAATTCAACCTAATTAATACACACACACACACACACACACACACACATATATATATATATATATATATATATATATATATATATATATATATATATATATATATATATATAGACAGTACACACAGAGAAAAATCTTTATGAAGTACGTACCCGTCACAGAACGAAAATTTCATATTCCGAAAATCACATAAATTGATCAAATATGTTTTGTTTTTTAAAAATATATAGAATCACTTTTTTTAACTATTTTTAAAGGTTAATAGTAATTCATAAGCATCGCAAAGCTTATTTTGATTTCTATTTCTTTCTCGGTAGTTCGAATTGAGTTGTCTCCATTTATTTATTAAATATGGTGGACCGAGACACACCATCCTCATTTCCTCATAAAATTTGATTTTTTTCGTAAAAATAAAAAAATAATTAATTTACGTGATTTTTGGAATATGGCATTTTCGTTCTGTGACGGGTACGTGCATCATAAAGACTTTTCTATATGTTTTCTTTTTAATTTAGGTTGAATTCTGGACAAGAACCGATAATCAACATTCCTCGCCGGAGCCAATTCTCTGGAAAGGAAATATAAACAAACAAATAAATAAATAAATACCAAATTTTAAAACAATGCAAAAGAAAATTTCTAAAAATAAATAACGAGAAAAATACCGTTTTTTTCTTTGTTTTAGTAAAAACAAAGAATTATAAATTATGCGAAAATATGGAAAATTCCAATTTATAATACAATTTATGCAGTATAAATAAATAAATAAATAACCCAAGAAAATCAATAATTTAAAAACGTTATTTTCACCATTGGTCATAAAATTCAATCTTCCATTATGGAATGAATTTAAAGCTGAAACAAAACGAGTCCATAGTTTCTTAGTCTCGGATTCTTCCATTCTCGGATTCTTCCATTCTTTCTCTCCTTTTCTTTTCTCTGCAACATGTCAATAAAATGGTGATAACTCAACAACAACAATATTTTATTTATCACGCGTGTTGCGTTCATTCATTATTTTCGCGATGGAATGCGTGGGCAAAACAATCGATGCTCGGTGACACTTATTGGTTACTTACGAAGGCAAAAGGCCACTCAAGGATGAGGGTTAAAATAGATGATTGATAATGTCAGTTAAAATGATGAAGAATTATATGTGAGGATTGAAACTTAAGAATGAAATTAACAAAACTGAATAATCATATGGTTGTATCTGTATTTTTCATCTATAATATAAATCTCACCTGTCTGTTTAAATGCATGTATGTATGTATGTATGTATGTATGCCTGAAACTTTCAACAGAGTCGACAGATTTTCACTAGATCGGTATCATTTTGAAGCTCAACCCTTCTGACGACAAATATCGAAAAATTGGCTAAAAACATTAATTCGTTCACCCTTAACTGGGCACTTTTCTACAGGGAGAGGTCGCTTTTTTCGCCGATATTTTCGAAAGTCATCTCCTCTTTTCGATTGACTAGCCTTAATTTAAACCTTCGCCACTTCCGGTTTGGCGATAGACGCAACAACAAAGACGTCACGTTTTTTTTTTGTTTTTTTTTTTCACGTTCTTTTCTTCCTTCGCGGTACGGGTTCGAGCCTGCCTGCCTACTATTACCTTTTTTTTTTTTTTTTGCTCAACACACATCTCCTAACACCCAGGCTAGTATATTAATAAGACACCACTTATCAAGTCTAAGGTCAGTCGAGGTTAAGAATTATCAAGGTTAAAATTCACTCGAGCATAAGAGTTGAAGAGATGGAATGCATTGTCAGTGAAAATGATCAAGAATATCATCAGAGGATTGAAACTAATAAATGGAATGGAGAAAATTGGATTACTTATGAAGACGTTTTTTTACTACTACATAGAGGCTTATCAAGGCCCAGAGATCACTCAAGGATAAGGATTAGTGAGTCTCAGGTGAGATAACACTATAATGATCTGTGATGGTGGAAATGGGTAGATTTTGATTATTTAAGAAGAGGCTTCAACAAGAACTTGTTTACATTAGACTTGAAAACGACCATGTGGTAGTCAGCTGGGAAGCAGGCCAACAGAACAGTCCTACAAGCGGGCAGTTCTAGGAAAGAAACATTGGTCATGGAATTTGCATTTAGCTTTAGGCACAGAGAGAGAGTAGGGCAAATTGTTGACAGCGTTTTTTTTTTTTTTTTTTTTTTTTTTTATTGACGTTTCACCCCAAACAAGGCACAAGGCCACTTATTCGTGAGGGCTACTATTTGGAACTAGATTATGGAGTTCCTATTTACAATACCTCCCCACGGGACAGAGTTAGACACCAGATTCGTTTTTTAATGTGGAGAAAAGGAACAAAAATAAAAACTGTCTCAGTTGTGAAGGATTTCTCCTCCATTGAGAGAGAACAAGAAATTGAAATGTAGCATCTGAAGAACAGATACTACACTTTGATCTTGGCTCTGAGAATGAAGTTGGGCAGTGAGATGTCTGTTCACATTACACTTGAATTTCTGCATGTCAGTTCAGTCAGGGAATTCCAAAGTGCAGTAGTCCGAAGGAAAAAGGTATTCGAGTAGAAGGCTTTACGACATCTAGGGATCTCTACAGTGTAGGGGGGATTTTGCTGATGGTTGGGTTTGTCAGGGATATTATCGTCAAGGGGGCACTAGTGCTCGGAGTTCGTTAGGACACTTGCCATTGAAATACTCGTAAAACAGGCACAAGGATACTACGTTTCGGTGATGGGACAGAGGTTGGAGTTTAGTTGATAGTTCAGGACCTATTAGGTTGGCGATTCTTTTTTGAACGCTGTCTGGGAGCGAGAGACTAGTGGCAGATGCGGCAGCCCAGATTTGGCAATAATACTCCATGCATGGGCGAACCGTGGTTTTGTAGAGATACAGGATACTCTCACGCGTGAGAAACCTATCAATTGCCTCAATATATTTGTTCCAATTCATGTTGTCTGTGAATGTTAACCCTAGTAGCTCGAGGGAAGTACTTTCAGGAAGAGTATCATTACCCATGGCAATCAGTGGTTTAGAAGGTTTCTTGTAATTATTAAAGGAAATAAGTTTAGTCTTGGCAACATTGAACGTTACCAATTAGTTACGGCCGCATTCCACTACAGACTAGAAGTCTTCCTCTAGAGTTTTAGCAATTTCCTCAGATATGTGTTCATTCATTTTACCCTCATGTCTGTTATAAAGCGTGGTGTCATCAGCAAATATACCCATCCCAGAGAAAATTTTATCAGGAAGATCATTCATAAATATCAGGAATAATAAAGGTTGTCCCCTGTGGCAGCACTCGCATTTATATTGTGTTGTTTTGATGTACGACCATTTTTTTTTTTTTTTTTTTACACGTTGGTCACCACTTATCAAAGCCCGGAAGCCACTCAGGGATAAGGGTTATTGCAAGTACAGTACGTTAGTGTGGCGATTTAATGAAGTGTTTACTTAAGGGGGCGGTTCATTAGGAATTTGTTAACGTTGGACTTGAAGACATCCAGGTTGTAGTCAGGTGGTAAGCAGGCACACGGAACTTGGATTTTACCTTTATCTTAGAAGGATTTCATTGTGCTGAGTATACGTCCAGAAGACGAGTGTTTGTTTTGAAAGTTTTGCAGCGGTGGGTGTCGGGTTATAGTTTGGTAACACTTATTAGTCATTTATCAAGGCCCAAAAGCCGCTCGATAATAAGGATTAAAGAGAGGGATTATATTGTCAGTTAAAATGATGACGAGTATTATGAGAGGATTGAAGCTGATGAACGAAATTAACAAAATTACATAATTATATGGTTGTGTGTGTATAATTCTGTATACTAATTGGACACCGCTTATCAAGGCTAAAGGTCATTCGAGGATAAGAGCTAAAGAGATGGTATGCATTATCAGTTTGGGGCAATTTTAACAAGTGCCAACAAAAGAAAAATGATTAAAAGCAAAACAAGCTTACAATTTTTATATTTAATGCAAACTCCTAAGTTAAAGCCAAAAAAGTAGATGATAGTAGAAGATCACTAAGGGAGGCCCGATAATCGCTGAAAAATCGAAAATTAAACAAAAATACTGTCAATAGAAATATGCAGTTTGGTTAAACATTAAATTTTCGCCTGATTGGTGCCAGTTATTAGGTCTGTTTATGTTTAATTTTCGATTATCGAAGCACCACATGTCTGTAATGAGACCGACATTTTTGTTATAACTCAACAGATTTCATATTACTTTTGTTTTGAAGTAAAATTAAGAATGCTTAAAAATGATTTAAAACGCACACAAAAAAAAAACATCCGTGTAGATAGGAGTAATTTTGCCTTTGGTAAAGTTTATTTGCTGTAGATTTGTTGCTTTTTTTTTATTCGTTTTTTTTTATTTTGTTGGCTCTTGTTAAAAATGTCCAAAGATTGAAAATAAGATATATATATATATATATATATATATATATATATATATATATATATATATATATATATATATATATAGTCATCCACGTACAGTACTGTTTCGCTATTTCACAGCTTATCAGTGCGGCTAGACAAGTAACTACCTCAAGCCAGATTATATATATATATATATATATATATATATATATATATATATATATATATAAAAGTGAAAGTGCCTGTCTGTCTGTGTGTGTACATTTCCCTACGCAATAACTCTGTGTCAATTTTAAGTCTACATACTCGAAATTCGATATACAGGGTACTGAGATTTGGAAAAATCGATGTGATCGGTTTTCGGCCAGAAATTTGGCGATTAAGGAGTCCAAGTTCAACGATTGGACCTTTGAGAACTCTACCAAACTCCCCCGACAATTTTCGGTCAAAACACTTGAAATTTTACATATAGGTTCATTGGACATGGATCTAACTTAATAACTGAATTTGAGCCCAAAACAATAAATTTTAAGGGGTCATAATAGGGGTCAAAGTTTAAAAAAATGACCACTTTTTTTTTTGCTCAACATACATCTCCAAATACCCGGGCAACGCCGGGCACCCATGCTAGTATATATATATATATATATATATATATATATATATATATATATATATATATATATATATATATATGCATACACATGTACATACATATATACATCTACATATGTGTGTGTGTGTGTGTGTGTGTAAATATATTTTAACGTAGTGTTATGAGAAAATAACCATATGTATATGCATATATATATGTGTATATATATATGTATATATATATATATATATGTGTGTGTGTGTGTATAGGATTATACATATATGTATATATATATATATATATATATATATAGAGAGAGAGAGAGAGAGGGAGAGAGAGAGAGAGAGAGAGAATTATATATGTATAGAATTATGTGTGTATATATATACGTGTATATATATATATATATATATATATATATATATATATATATATGCTTTCTGATTGGTTCAATATTTAAAAGGAAGGGATATTTTACTATGTAAGTTTATGGTATAATGACCCTCACCCCGAATAGGACTTCGATTTTTATCTATCTTCATTAGTTTATATATTTATTGTTAAATAAATTCGTACCACTATATTAACTAACTACTACATTCTTAAAAAACAAAAACAAGCAATAAAGGTTCAGTTTTCAGAGTTGTATTGATTTTTTTGATATAAAAGTTTAACGTAAAAATGATACCTTCCCCTCGAAACTCTGGAAATACGTTTGTACATGGGGTTATTTTTCGTTGGCCGATCGAAATATAAAATATAGTGGCGTCATTCGACGTTATGCAGTTTATATAGACAAATGAAGCCTCAAAAAATTAAATTCCGTGTTAAAAACTGAACAAATATTTAAAGCAAAACAAACAAAAATGTTTCGAAAATTTAGTGTTTAACAATTCACAGACATTTGAAACGGAAACAAAGGAAATTAATAATAGATCTTAAAAGGAACGTGTCGCACACGTCCGGTTCGTTTGTGCCACTTTTGCGTTTTTCGTGAGAATGCCATGTGGAGGAATTCGTGACTATTTTCTGCTGCTATTTCTTTCGCTGTTTGGCAGACAATTACTTTCACTTTCACTTTCGAGTTTTCTTTTCTACTTTTTGTCTTTTTTGGCTTTCATTTACACTTCCAGCCATCGTCATTGTTTTTGAATTGAATCATATCCATATATGGAAAAATAAGAAGAAGAAGATAAGAAAGAAATCATAAGGATTTTTTTCACAGGGTGGAGTTTCAAAATAGAAGTCAGACTATTTTTCGTATTTATTTATTTGGGAGGGGGGGAGGCAATTTTGAATCAGACAAAGTCACGTGTGTCTGTTTTTTGGGGTTTTTTTCTTATGTACAAAGAGTTCACAGATCTATTTAAAAAAAATATGTCGTTTTAAGCAAAAATAATATTACGTACTTAATTGTCATGTCGAAAATAGTAATATATCTAAAAATTTCGAAAATTCATAGAGTAAAACAACTGCTATTGTATCTCTTGTGAATGAAGTCTTCACCGTCTATTTTATAACATATAAGAAAGATGCAATTTTACCCAATTTTCCGTAAAAATTACGATAAATAACTTTCTACTCGATGAATTTTCGTAATTTTTTGGATATATTACTATTTTCAACCTGATATTATTCTATTACTATTTAAAGGTATTACTTTCAACATATACGTAATATTGTTTTTGCTTAAAACGAAATTTTTTTAAAAATCGATCTGTCGAATCTGTCTCAACAAGCAAAAAAACAAAAAAGAAAAAAAAGGAAGAAAAAAAAAGAAAAAAAAACAACAAACACACGTAAAGATCGTTCCAGATAAAGCCTGAAGCCATTTAATATAAGGAACTAGCAAGCAGGAACGGTGATTAGCGCAAAGACAGGAGATGCTTATTAGTTAGAGTCCATACGTACCAAATAAATACAGACTGAATTTTGTTTGCTATTAATCAAATATTTATTGAAATCACAAATTAAATAACAGTTAACTAGAAAGATTTTTTAATTCAATTAAAAAAAAAAATAAATGTGGCCCAAATGATCTGGTGAACCAAATGAAAACTTACATTAAAAAGTTAAGTTTAAAAGATATTCCGGTCTGGTTTGAACGAATATCACATTTAAAATCGTCGCCAATAAGTAATCTATAATATTAGGACCTTCATTTTCCCATCTTTTATCTATATTATTTTAATTGGAATTCTTTATTGAGATGAGTATTATCTATTAATTTTTTACTTGGCTTACTTGGCCAAAACGTAGCGAGACGACAACAACTATGGATGGCAGCAATTGATGAGATTCGGAGTTCCTATCCCATCGCGGTTACCACCTGACGAAGGCCAGATGAATAGTTGGCCGAAACGTCGTGAAACAACTAAGAAAAGATGAGGATAATAGTCCGCAATAAATAACTTAATAAATAATACTCATCTCAATAATAAAGTCCAATTAAAATAATATATAAATCATTCGGTACGGAGCCAACCATGGAAGATCAGATAATAAATAAAAACTTGGGTTTATAAGACCAAAAAAAAAACAACCTTGATTGCTTTTTCGGGGTCCGTGGTGCAATGGATAGAGACGTTGAATCTCTACAGTTCCAGGTGAGAATTGTTTGAAGATAGCGGTTTCAATCCTACCCAAAGCCGGCCAGAGGCTTACTTGACCAAAAAACGTGGTGAAACGACAACAACTATAGATGGCAGTAATTGCTAAGAATGCAGTTAGGAGATTCAGAGTTTCTATCCCGTTGCAATTACCACCTGACGAAGGCCAGAGGAATAGCTGGCCGAAATGTTGTGAAACAGCATCTAAGAAAGATGAGGATAATAGTCCGCAATAAATAAATTAACGAAATTAACTAAAATACACTTTTTTGGTCCTCATACTATGATGAAAGTGTAGTATCTGTCCTGTCCAAAGAAAAGATCTTTTATCTAATACTGTAAATTGGCCGCCATTTTTTCTTTTCACATACGACACTTGGTGTATTTCTCCAAGCAATACAAAACATTCCCCTCTTACCCATGTAAATAATGACGACCATTGAAAATAGGTAATAGATTGGGCTTAATATCATAAGAATTACTTGCTGGCAAAAATTTTAAATGTAATATTTATTCGAAACAGACCCGAATGCCCCTAAAATCCAACTGGCAATTGTGCATAACGAGGAGAGCCTAACTTTCAAACACAGGAAGCTGGCACCCGCGTCTCTCAATTGGTGTATGGAAGCACAAAATAGATACAATTTCCGAATATGTTTTATGGGGGTTTTTTTTCACCCCCTTATAATAAAAATATATAAAAATACGTAAACTTTTTCTTATCAATTAATGTTTTCGCATCTCTCAATTGAGGTATGTAAGCACAAAATGTTTACAATTTTCAAATATATTTTAAGCTTATTTTTTTTTCACTCCCTTGTAATGAAAATATATAAAAATACGTGATCTTTTTTATCAATTATTTTTTTTATTATTTAATCGTATATCTTTTCAAATAATTATGCTTATTTAAGTTAATATGTTATATATCTTGTCAAACTGTTTAGATATTTTAAAAATATATTTATATGGGAAAAACTATGAATATGTCACATTTTTTTAGAGTTTTAGAAGTTTAAAAAAAGGTGAATGTGCAACAGAAAATAGTGTAACAGTTGAAAAATGCGAATATTTCACATATGTTTAAAAAAAAAGCATTTAATTCAAACAACATAATAAGTACGAATCTTGCCGAATATTGTCGAAACAGTTATTTTCAAATCGTTAAAATTAAACATAAAACATATTTGAAAATTGTGCCCATTTTGTGCTTACATACCCCAATTGGGAGACGTGTAAAAATTAATTAATAAAAAAAAGTTTACGTATTTTTACATAGTTTTATTTAATTTTTAAGAGTTATATAATTTTATTATAAACGGGGGTAAAAAATTTTTTATATAGTTTTATTATAAACGGGGTAAAAAAATAAACATAAAATATATTTGAAAATTGTATCAATCGTAAGCGTGTCTATTTTCTTCCTGAGATTCTCATGGATGGCTCTGCTCTTGAGGGAAAGTCAACCCTGAAACTTCTTGGTCTTTCTCCACTCTATCTTCTTCTCTGCAACCTCTCTCTCACAGACGTGATGTTGCTTGTCTCAGTCTTTTCTATAAATACTATCATGGCATGTGTTATTCAGAATTGTTTGATCTATTCCATGCTTCTTTTGTCCTGACCCATTTGACTTGTTATTCTAGTAATCAATTCGCTGTTTTGATGCCTCATTGTAATACAACTTCTGATTCCACAAGCTTGTGGAATTCTTTTCCTGCTGACTGTTTTCTTCTTACTTTTAACCTTAGTCTTTTCAAAACTGAGGTCAATAAGTATCTGCTGTCTTTGCTATAATCATCTTTCTTTCTTGATAGCTCCTTACATTAAGTGCCTTCATGCTTTGTCTGGAGCGATTTCTATAAAAATATATACAGTTGTGTTAGTAATATCCGTATAACAAAGTATAAATGTAAATGAAGCAAAATATATACCTACTTCTATTTTGGCAGCCATTTGCAAAATGTGTATTTTAAACGAACTAGGTGATATTATTGGTTAATTGTGTATGTTGATTATCCAATAAAAATAAACAATGAATCTCACACAACGTTTCGAACTGGGTAGAATAAGAAATTAATGAAATCGATTGAAATTTCTTTTTACATGGACTTTTAATTTACATCAAAGGCTGTCTAGTCAAAATCACAAATGCATTGCTATTTATATCTAACTTTGATAATCCGACTGACTGAATTGTATATATTAATGAATCGGCTATTTATTGAAATCGAGAATAAAATAAAAGAATACTAAAACGAAATTTTTAAAATCCTATTTCTAAAACGATATAAATATGTATATCTTTGCATCACGTAATAATGAATACACACTATTTATTAGTTTCCGCTGTATTATTGAATGAGGGAAATAAAAAAAAATCACCACCTTAAAAAAGTACAATAGTTTTTAATATGTGCTTTCAAAGTGGAAGGCGTGGGAGGAGGTTATCTTCTTGGTTAAATAGTATGACTTTTAGACTTTTACGTTTGGAAATTCCAAGAAATCATATTGCATTTTTCAAACATGGAGAGTTTTTATATATGCATATATAAATCATTTCCTCTGTCTGTCTGTCTGTCTGTATGTCTGTCTGTCTGTCTGTCTCTCTCTCTCTCTCTCTCTCTCTCTCTCTCATAATGTTATTGAATAGAAATATAACAAGGATCATTATATTTATGTACTAGTGCAATTAAATATAAGGACCCATATTTAAAAAAAAAACATTGAAAATTTGGATCGAAAACATACTCACACACAAGCTCCATTATAATAATGCTATAAATTGTGTGCTTTTTCTCGTTTTCATTTTACTTCATTTCTATATAAAATACATAAGTATCCGAGTGCTCAATCAAGAGTTTCCTCTGCTTCTCACGCGTTGAGTTAGTAAAGATATTAAGAATTGTTTTCTCTCCCCAATCGACCAATTAACCGTGTTTATAATATATCTTTCTTTTGGTCTCTTGGTCTTACCGGATTCCAGGACAATAATTCATATAGTCTGGTGGAGTATCCAGCTAAATGCTTTTACTTGAGGTAACATTACTAGGAGAAGGTATATAGCTATGTCGAGGGGATCTTAATTGTGGTTTGAATATTATGTAATTCTGAATATTGGGACAGAGTTTATTTGTAGTTGTATTTGTGGTCAAATATTTGTATTTGTAGGAAGTATTCTCATGTCAGATTGTCCTAACAAACCCTTGTACAGAGATATAAGAATGCGGCAGCAGCAATACAGCTCCAATGAGCCGCTAATGTAATTTTGAATCTATGTTTAATTTCTAAGCTCGGCGCTGATTGGTGCAAACGTTTCACTTTCCTTCTGGCTTGCCTCATCGAGAATTGCATAGTCATAGTGGATTGTGTATAACTTATTTCCTAGTTTTCTTTCTCATATATGTTCCCAGGACTTGGTGCTGTATTCGATAGTCAACTTTTTATGAATGTGTGTGTGTGTGTGTGTGTGTGTGTGTGTGTGTGTGTGTGTGTGTGTGTGTGTGTGTTTTACATGAATGTTCTTTCCGGCCAACTTGGAGCTTTGCCATTGATTCTGACTCTGCGACTCGTCCTCACTGTCCATTATTGTTCCATTCCCAGTCTTCATGACACTTGTTTTGTTTGATTCACTTCCAAAAAAAGAAGACAAACACAATGGGATTCTTTTGTTTTGTGGCTCGATGCAATTGTGATACAATCAACGTTACCCTTGTTTCCGGAAGAAAAAAAAAAGGAGGAAAAACTATAACAAAAAAGAAAAAAAAAAGTTGATCAGCAGAATAGATTTTTTTTTTCTTTTTTTTTTTTTTTTTTTTTGCCAGGAACATATTTTCTCAGGAGGATCTATTTTCCTCAAACTTTTGGAGGGCATCAGATGATAAAGTAGACGAGATGAAATAGCGAATGTGATAGGAAGCTCCTTACCAACCGGGTAGCTTTCGGCGATGTGGGTTAATATGGCGTCAAACGGCTGCCTACCAAACATTTGTCTCCACATAAACTCTAAAAGATATGTGTCAAAAAGCTCCCAGTTGGTTCCACATTCTCGGGTATTGCGCTGATTTGCTTCCTTTCACATCCGCTCCACATGATTTGCTGTTGCCTGTGTTACGACGGGATCTCCAAAATTAAGGCTGTGGTTCACCGTTAAATGGTGATACCCCTCCTCTCCTCCCATTTTGCTGTAAGCTCTCCAACAGTCTGATACGACCGTGGTCCCCGGCAGAATGTATTTTCTAGTGGAAGCAGGAGTTCGGCATTCCTATTTGGTATGTTAACCAAAAACCGTCCTGTTCGGCGGGGTCGCCGTATCCAACGAAGACCCAGACCGGTGTTAGACATCTGCCGACTTTGTGTTTCCGGCGGTTAAAGAAGACTCGTCAATTTCGACCCTATGGCCTGGGCCTCCTATCTGCCGGGGATTCCTGAGAAAGTAATCCCGGCATATATCTCGCAGGGAATTCTTCCAGTCCACAATTGTGTGGCGTGACTGCAACTCACATTCGCGATAAAGATTCCTAGTCACCGTCAATCTCGAACGCTCATATCGAAATTCTCATCTGCTGCTCGATGCGCGCGCATGCGCGTCGAGTTGAATCTAAGCGCGCAGCGTTTTGATTGGCTGATGACCATGTTTCGTCAAACAGCAGCAAAACCTGAGCTGTTGACGTCATGCGCCGGACAAAGCCGAGCAAATGCTGAGTTACGTCTGGTTCGTTAAATGCACAAGTACCCACTATCCTGCTATTCACGTCTAACTACATAAAGAATGCCATAAAGTCAAAATATACTGTTAGAAGCAGCATCAGCGGTGAATACTGTTTTACATAACGACTCTTGATCAGGCACAATCACCAATCACCAGTTTCTTTGCGGCAATCAAAAAAGTGAGGATATTAACTAATGATGGGATGATTCCAATATTTTCCCGATTCCAATACAATTACCGATTCCGTACTAAATCCACGATTCCGATACAATTACCGATTCTGAGTCCTTAGAAATCTCTAAATATTTAACTACAAAATTGTTATTTTGTCCTGATTGCCGTAAAAACACATCCTAAATGTGCCTATATGTGCTCAAACGTAAAACACACACTTGTAAGGGGGTGATCTAGAGATTTTAGTCTCACTGGAAGTTTAAATAAGTAAACGTTTATTATTTTATTATTACTACAAGCAGTGGAAGATGTTTCTGAAACCAAAATCAAATAAAAAATGATAATTTAAGGAATCAGCCTTGGCATCGGAAAATAGGCTCACATTTTTTTTATACTGATTCCGATACACCCAAAAGCTTCGTTTTTTTTCTGATTCCCGATTCCGATTCTGATTAATCGTCCCAACACTAATATTAACTTTCAAATCTCGTGCTTGCTATAAAAACCAAGCAATGGTGTCACACACGCAGAATATGTTGGAGTTTTTTGTATTTTTCCCATTTTGTGTTTTCTGTATTTTCTCTTGCGTTATTTTTTCAATACTTGTGAGCCACTGTGCACTGATCGGCAGCTGTCAATGTGAGAGACAACAACACGGCCAGAAGAGAAGAGGAAAGAGAAGGAATCCATGGTACAAAGTGTTGGGGGTCCGTGATTGTTGCCAAGCAGGAGAACATGTGGCAGCACATAGTAAAACTAATCCTGCATGTTCACTGTACTTCTCTCCAACCCATTTTTCATAAAAACGCACATACACACAGGTCATTGTTGAAATTACTTTTTCCCTGTTCATTGCCGGTCCTGCACATTTGTAGGATCAGTTGGTTGGTTGGTTGTTTTTTGTTTTACGGCATATCAACCCTTTTTGGGTTATTTAATGCCGAATCCAATGATTTTGAAGAACATTTTTTTAATAGAATATATTTGGGTTTTTTTTTTTAGGTCGGTTTCTATTTAATCCATAGTTGGGACCCTAACAGGTACTACCACTCCGGGTCAGAGTGGACCTGGGAGCAATGACAATTAAAGGGTAGCTCCACACTCTCCAAAGCCCGCAAGCTGGTACCTCACCACTGGACATAGTTTAAAGTCATATCCAGGACCACATTTGTAGGAGATCCATCTCTCAGGCGTTGTCTCCTCCATTTGAGAAAAGGTTAGTTTATTGCCAATCGTCTGAGGCACCCCTACCAGAGAATTCCGACAGTGCTGCAGAGGAACTTTTTTATAGGCAAGATTGCACTTCATCCAAAGCACTGAATTCTCAATCCTATTTTTTAACCCTTGTGTCACACCATCCCGCGATGGAAGATGAACACACAGCGTACATCCCAAAAGCTGAGACTTTACCTAGCTACTACATCACACACACACACACACACACACACACACACACACACACACACACAACCTATGTACCCAGAGTCAGCATTTATCCAACTGCCACATCAAGGATGGTGCAGCTCAAACAGTCTTTTGCTTTGTCTTGAAAAATTTTGGATCTTGATTTTAGAATTTGAGCAGTTATAGCGGAGTGTGTGACTTAATATTTGCAAATTATACCATTGAAGTTATTATTGTTTAAACTGGATTTCCGATCATACTAGTAAGTAAAGATAAATATGGTCATGGTTGTATTACGATGAGGCTGGTTACGTTAAATCATCATCATCAGCAGCAGCACCACCACCACCACCAGTAGCAGCATCTGTCCGTTTTACATTCTGGCATGTGTTGGACAACTTTAAGAAGCTGACTTTCAAACTATCTCAGAAATGAAGATGAATCTGGTAATGGTTGTTTGAAATGATAGTGATTGCATTAAATCATCATCATCATCGTCGTCGTCGTCGTCGTTATCGTCATCATCATCATTGTTATCATCGTTATCATGATCCTCGTCATCATTATCATGATCATCTGTTTAACGTCCGTTTTACTTGCTGGGTTGTGTCGAACGACTTTAAGAAATTGACTTCCAAACTAACTTTTCTCTGACCGTCGGGTTATTTATTCTTCTCTTCATACATCCGTTTCTGCTCCACAGATAGAACGACGGTGGCAAGTAAGATATGTAGACACCCCCGTTTCTAAATTTATAACAACTCGGCTTTTAGGCTGGTATAAATGTGTACTATCTCTTCTCTACTCGGTTAGTCAAGACTGAGATTTTTTGTTTGTTTTTGTTTTTTCAGTCTGTTATAGGAGAATTTTCTCCATATTAAAACCCGAGCTTGTGTCTAACTCTGCCTTTGTGGGGGTAGAACGGGGCAAGTTAAATAGGAACGACAACTGGTTTTCCCAAATAGTTACTCATTCAAGCACTAACCTCATGCGATGTTGCTTAACTTTGTTGATCCAATAAGAGCCCATGTTTCAACTTGACGTAAGTCGCAAGGTGTGCATAGCAGACCTCACATTTCAAATAAACGCAGAAATCATATTTGCGTGGTGTTTATAATTGGCTCGAGATACCAAAATAACAATTTGAATCGTAGAGCCGATAACGAGACACTTTTTTTTCTGTTAATAAGATCATAAGAGTGGGTGAGAGAGATAGAGAGAGAAACAAATGGAGAGAGAGGTAGATAGAAAAAGAGAGAGATAGATACATAGATATAAGATATATAGATGAAGAGAGAGAGAGAGAGAGAGAGAGAGAGAGATAGAGAGAGAGTCAGACAAATTTCAATAACAAGCTCTGTTTCTTGGAGCTATGCCAGCAAATTATAGTGTTTATTTCAAGCGAACGGTTGCATTGTTGTTCCATTTTCACTTCTGTCTGTGTTTATATTATCTCGATACACGTTATTAATGTGTAAACTACAATATCCTGCTACTCACATCTAACTACATAAAGAATGTCATAAAGTCAAAATATATTATTAGAAGCAGCATCAGCGGCGAATACTGTTTTACATAGCAACTCTTGATCAGGCAAAAATCACCAGTTTCTTTGCGGCAATCAAAAAAGTGAGGATATTAACTTCCAAATCTCGCACATACTATAAAATCCCTAACATAGCGGGGTTTTTTTCTATCTGTTTCATATTTTGGTGCTTATCCAGTTTAGAACCTAATATTTTCGCCGCAAAATGGTTGAGTAGGATCATGTTGTGTGCATGTAGATTATCACTGGAAGTAAATATGATACTTATTCATTTTATGACTTAATCCCAAACAACATCATATTGACATCTTCCAGCAGGTTACCTAAGCAGCTAGAAGCTGCCAAAGCGAATACTACCAAATGATTAATTCAGTGTTTTCCCCTTTCTCTATGTTAAGAATGGCTTTCTATTTGCATGTTGACATGGCATACTGAAAATTATTTTTGCTTAAATCTTTTTTTTTTTTTATTAAATAAATTTCATGATTTCATTGAAACTTGTTGTCTTTTAACAGCTGATTGGATAATCGCTTCGGCATCTTCCGGCTGCTTGCATAACCTGCCAAAACTTGCTGATGCGAAGCTGCCAGATATTAGGTCATAAGCTGAATAAGTACCATATTTTCTTCCAGAGACGACGTACAAGCAAATGACATAATGCTGCCAGACCTTTTGGGAGGGGAGGGGGTGAAAGTCTTTCAGCAAGTGACGTGCACATGATGAGAGCTACTAAACATAGCGACAGCATATACACATGTGTAAACGAACACATGTACACAGTTAATACATATACACTCCAATTGACAAAACATCCTTCATTCCTATCCCATTTATATAAAGAAAAATGCACACGGCGCCAGCTGAAATAGACATATTTATTCGGTTTCTCTTTAACCGTAAAACAACTCTTCTTTTATCTTCTATGAAGGTTTCTTGAACTTTTGAACTTTTATTCGTTACCAATCGTTCATTTTTCATAGGCTTAATTAAATAATGATAGAAAATAATTACTTTTGTTTGTATTCGTGCTATCGTTCTTGCTTTTGGAATTGCCTTTTCCTCTGCAATACTATGTTATTTGAAAATTTAATATTTTTACAATTATGTAAAAGGAACTTTGTATGTGTGTGTGAGAGAGTTCGTTCCCTATGGATTCGAAAACGGCTGGGTCGATTTTTATGGAATTCCACACGAAAGTACCTTATCTGCCTTGCAGTGTTCTTAGATAGGTTTTGCGTTGGAATGTCTTCGATAAGTATCGATAATTGATATTTGAAATAATCCGATGAAATTGACCAAAATTAACACCTTTCACTGCCTAACATCACAAGTGCATTCGAGAAGTTTTATTACCACACAAGCCGAAAAGCTCGACATATAAAATCAACAGTAGGTTCTTTGCACCATGATACTTGACTTTTACATTTTAAACTTAAATTCAAGCCATTATCACCGCACAAGCAGAAAAGCCAAGCATATAAAATCAACAGTAGGTTCTTTGATATGACAGGAGCATGTTCAAAATGAATGTTTCTGTTTTAAACACTATTGCACCATGATACTTGACTTTTACATTTTAAACTTAAACCGCACAAGCAGAAAAGCCAAGCATATAAAATCAACAGTAGGTTCTTTGATATGATATGGGCGCGTTCAAAATGAATGCTTCTGTTTAGAGTGCAATTGAAGTATGATACTTGACTTTTGCATTTAATCCACAAACAGGGCAGTTTCACCGATTTCAATGACATCTTGATCGCAGTATGATAAAATAGAAAGCATCTACTTTATCATGGCTGCCATATCTGACATAAAAAATTGCGAAAAATACAAAAGCTACAATTCTAAATTTAACTAAGCAACAACAATAATTCTAAATGGCACTAAAAAAAGCTACAATTCTCAATTTTACTAAACCGAGCTACAATTTTAAATTATATTTTTAAAAAGTAATTCTAAAATGAGCTAAAATTCTAAATTATATTTTAAAAAATTTAATTAAAAAATGGGCTACAATTCTAAATTTTATTTTAAAAAAAGATACAATTCTAAATTTTATTTGAAATAAACTACAATTCTAACTTTTATTAAAAAACTTTGATATATATATATATATATATATATATATATATATATATATATATATATATAGAGAGAGAGAGAGAGAGAGAGAGAGAGAGAGAGAGAGAGAGAGAGAGAGATATATATATATATACTTTGCTACATTTTATTAAAAGTATACTTAATCTGATTTGCAATCTACCTGACAGAGAAAGATTCTTAAATAAACGCCTAAAAAGAAAAATCAGTTAAGGGGGATAACTTTTATTCTTTTTTTAACTCTTGACGTACCTAATTTAATAAATAATCCAGATTAAGACAAAGAACCTTGATAAAAAATATACAACATAGAAACATTTACACTACAAATTTAAATGTAATGGACTACGGGCAATGACCGCTCATTACATAATTAATATAAACTATAAATCTTCACCCTAAAAGTTGCATCGATTACTTAATGTGAGATATTGAAAAGAATAAGGAAAAACCTTGCGTTTCTAATCAATCTTAGTTTCATAATGACTTTCTCCCAAAGAATCAATTAACTAATAAGAAAAAAACTGAAACAAAAATTGCAGTTTAGTCAATGTACCCACATCAATTAACTTTCTGGAAAAGAACAAGCAATTTAAAGTAAAAAGAAACTGAACACAATCATGGAGATGAGTTTTTGTTATTTTTATTTGCAATTTTAAAATGAATATGCTTCTTCCCTGTTATTTTATTGCCGTCAAGATTTATTCACACAACACAGCTCAATGATTGTAGCTTTGAATTAGTAAAATTTAGAATTGTAGTTTTATAAATAAAAGTCAGAATTGTAGCTTTTATTTTAATAAAGGTTAGAATTGTAGCTCCTTTAAAGTTTACTAGAAAAGCTATAATTCTAAATTTTATTAAAATAGCTACAATTCTAAATTTTATTAAAACAGCTACAATTCTAAATTTTATTAAAACAGCTACAATTCCAAATTTTATCAGAATAACTACAATCATAAATCTTATTAAAATAGCTACAATTCTTAATTTTATTAAAACAGCTACAATTCTAAATTTTATTAGAATAGCTACAATCCTAAATCTTATTAAAATAGCTACAATTCTAAATTTTATTAAAACAGCTACAATTCCAAATTTTATTAAAACACCTATAATTCTAAATTTTTATTAGAATAGCTACAATTCTAAATTTTATTAAAACAACTACAATTCTAAATTTTATTAAAACAGCTACAATTCTTAATTTTATTAGAATAGCTATAATTCTAAATTTTATTAGAATAGCTACAATTCTAAATTTTATTAAAACAGCTACAATTCTTAATTTTATTAGAATAGCTACAATTCTAAATTTTACTAAAAGGAGCTACAATTCTAACCTTTATTAAAAGAAAAGCTACAATTCTGACTTTTATTTATAAAACTACAATTCTAAAGTTTACTAATTCAAAGCTACAATCATTGAGCTGTGTTGTGTGAATAAATCTTGACGGCAATAAAATAACAGGGAAGAAGCATATTCATTTTAAAATTGCAAATAAAAATAACAAAAACTCATCTCCATGATTGTGTTCAGTTTCTTTTTACTTTAAATTGCTTGTTCTTTTCCAGAAAGTTAATTGATGTGGGTACATTGACTAAACTGCAATTTTTGTTTCAGTTTTTTTCTTATTAGTTAATTGATTCTTTGGGAGAAAGTCATTATGAAACTAAGATTGATTAGAAACGCAAGGTTTTCCCTTATTCTTTTCAATATCTCACATTAAGTAATCGATGCAACTTTTAGGGTGAAGATTTATAGTTTATATTAATTATGTAATGAGCGGTCGTTGCCCGTAGTCCATTACATTTAAATTTGTAGTGTAAATGTTTCTATGTTGTATATTTTTTATCAAGGTTCTTTGTCTTAATCTGGATTATTTATTAAATTAGGTACGTCAAGAGTTAAAAAAAGAATAAAAGTTATCCCCCTTAACTGATTTTTCTTTTTAGGCGTTTATTTAAGAATCTTTCTCTGTCAGGTAGATTGCCAATCAGATTAAGTATTCTTTTAATAAAATGCAGCAAAGTATATTTCTCTCTCTCTCTCTCTCTCTCTCTCTCTCTCTCTATATATATATATATATATATATATATATATATATATATACATATATATATATATATATAGAGAGAGAGAGAGAGAGAGAGAGAGCGAGAGAGAGAAAAGAGAAAGAGAGCGAGGGGGGAGAGAGAAAGAGACTAACATACTTTGCTTTCCTACATTTCATCAAAAGAATACTTAATCTGATTTGAAAGCTAGCTAATATAGAAAGATTATATATATATATATAATCTTTTGATCACTCTGACAGACGTTAAGACATTTAAAAATAAATGTTTAAATTTCAACGATATTTCTCATGGTTGACGGTGACCGTGTGGATTTGTTCCTTGCTAATGGAGTCAGAGATACCTTTGTTGCCAGGTTCGAATCTCCGAGCGGCGATAATCGTAACACCCTACACTGATGATTCCCGAAAGGGTGAAACACTAGTGTCTGTAGTTATTTAATAATTATTACAGTAAATAATATATATATATATATATATATATATATATATATATATATATATATATATATTTCATTAATAAAATAGACGTTTTTTGTCGTCTATTAATTCTATTTTCGATCCTTCCAACTTCCGAATAAAAGTCTTCACTTCTGGAAGAAACTGGCTGATGTAATCACCATATTTATCATAAGTCCGAGTACTTTTCAATCCTCCAGGATTCATCCTCAGGGATAAATTAATCTAACTGGTTTTGAACAATTTATAATGCTTTTTTTTATTTTAGACTTTTTTTCCATTGATTAAAACTAGAAGGATTGGAAAGTACTCAAACTTATGATAAATATGGTGATTACATCTCACAGTTCCTGCCAGAAGTGAAGACTGTTATTCAGAAGTTGGGAAGGATCGAAAATAGAATTAATAGACAAAAAACGTCTATTTTATTTAATGAAATATGCCATAGAGAAAAAAAGTGTGCTTAAGTATATATAATCGTTCACATACACTTTTCCATGATAAAGCTAGAACCCAGAATTAGATGGAACCGAGCAATTGCATCGACAACGGACAACGCCAGACCCAAAGTGGGTTTCGATGTACTGCATCTCATCAGTGACGTGCTCCGACATAGGCGCGAATCCAGGACGTCGCACGCATGAAATGTGCAATACTGATGACCTAACCATATGGGCCACGGCGCAATTTATTGGATATGCTTCGATTTTAATTTTATATTTTTATCAAGTTCTACATTCTACTATGTGACAAGTAATACGTAAGTCAAGTATCATGGTTCAATTGCACTCTAAACAGAAACATTCATTTTGAACGCGCCCATGTCATATCAAAGAACCTACTATTAATTTTGTATGCTTTGCCTTTCTGCTTGTGCGATGATATTGGCTTTTTTAGAAAGTTTTCCTTACACATTTACTGAATTCAAAAATTTTAAGAAAATTATGACAACACAAAATAGAGGTTTATTTTAATTTCTTACAGTCTTTTAAGACGATAAATATTTTTTGACAATTATTTTCGTCGGAAATCCCTCACGAACGAAGACAAAATTCAATGAAAATAATTCATACTTTACTTGAGTAAATCTTTTTCGACAGGGGACAAATTCTAAGTACAGTTTTCATTAGAAAAAAGGGTTTTGCGTTTCTTTTATTCTTTCTTCATTTTTTTTTAAGCAATAAGTAAAATTTTGCTCGAAATTCTGAAATTGGAAATATACATAGTCTAGCCTAACTTTAATAATGTTATTTTTCTTTAAATTAAATTATTACTCCTGTAACCTTTATATAATTTACTTTTCTCTAAATAGTTTTTCCGTAACTTTAAATAGCTTCTCTTTTTTATAAATAATTTCTTCTTTTCTTTATTTTGTAAAGAAATAAGACGAAGACATATATATCTTTTCTTTTTTATTTATTTTATTAATTTCAAACCAAATTCTAAAGTTTTCGAATGTGTTGTGTTTTTTAGAAAGTTTTCCTTACACATTCACTGAATTAAAACATTTCTAAGAAAATTATGACAACACAAAATAGAGGTTTATTTTAATACAAAATAGACATTTTCGTAACTAATAAAATATAAATAAGCATTATTTTTGGAGAAAACAAATATTAATTTCAATGACAATTTGTAAATAATTTGTCCTCTCTGATTAAAATACAAATTTTGGGGTATTTTTTTTTACATTAATTACTACTCACCGTTCACATTCGAAATATCAAATTTGGGGCTGATAAGTAGTTTCCAATATATGAAAACATTTGTAATCCAACATAAAACCTAATGTAATCCCTGGCAGCCATTTTTTCACAACGGAGGAATTAGTAATGTGCATGCATAATGGCTTTCCGAATAGACACTCCCAACCTCCCCATGTTAAGGACGACTTTCGGAATAACACCTCCCCAATCTCCCCATATTATGAACGGCTTTTGCAATATACACCTCTAACCTCCCCGTGTTAAGAACAGCTTTCTGAATAAACACCCTCAATCTCCCTATGTTTCTGTGCATTTTTCGGAATAAAAATCCCATTTCTTTCCATTAAGGGATGAAAAATATTTGATTTGTCATCTGCTTCAATCACGCACATGCGCATTATTAACTACTGGATTGTGCTAACAAAATGGCTCCCAAACATTACATTAGCTTTTACGTTGGATATCATATGTTTTCATATCTGGTAAACGACTTATCAACCCCAAATTTTACTGTGATATTCGTTG
Organism: Euprymna scolopes; assembly: GCF_053919585.1. Lineage (NCBI taxonomy): Eukaryota > Metazoa > Mollusca > Cephalopoda > Sepiida > Sepiolidae > Euprymna > Euprymna scolopes. The sequence continues at coordinate 63,528,332 of NC_136501.1, forward strand.
CCAGCATACCTGAAAATCTATAAAAGTCGACCGCCATGAGACTGAAATCAACGAGTTAAAGGTTGACACAAAATCAATCATTGAAACATAAAGTATTTTTAAACGAAATTCAATAAAATTTGAATTTGCTTAAAAATAATAAATTTTTAAAAGTTTATGTTTATCCACCCCATGCCGGTAAAAGTGCCAAACAGTAGTTGTCATTACAATATTGGAAGTATAATTCTATTCTTTTTACATGATAAACCTACAATCATCCTACACCAGAACTTTACATTATTAATATGTAATTATGATATTACTAGAAGTTACCCTTAGAATGGTAAGAAAATAGTGATAAGTCTAACAAAACGTTATAGTCTGCAATAAGTGGTTTATCTATAAAACAAAATTTATCTGTTCTTGGGAACCAAACGTTCGATTCGATCCCAAATTCTTTTACTCCGTTTAAATGTGATATGAAAATCCGGCACTTCTGCAATACTTCGTGGTAATAATTGCATAAATTACATAACAGTTTTATCCGACTATGGCTGAAGTAGAACAATCTACTCTCATGGATTAAAAACAAGGATTCAATTCAATATTCCATGTTCGTTCCCAAGTTAGAACTAAAAGATTTCCATCAAAGATGCTAAGTAGAAACTATTGTTTACTATTGTATAAAGCTACTATTCTAAATTATCTTCTGTAATATAAATCTCACCTGTCTATTCAAATGTATGTATGTTTGTATGTTTTTATGTCTGCTTAAAACTTTCGACAGAAGCGATGAATTTTCACGAGATCTGTATCCTTTTGAAGCACGACCCTTCAGGCGACAAATATCGAAAAATTGGCCCAAATCATTCATTCCTTCACCCTCAATTGGGCAATTTTTTTACGGGGGGGGGTCGCTTTTTTCGCCGATATTTTAGAAAGTCATCGCCGCTTTTCGATTGTCTAGCCTTAATTTAAACCTACGTCACTTCCGGCTTGGCGATGGCCCCAACAGCTAACGTATCACATTATTTTTTTTTTTCACTTTCTTTTCCTCCTTCATGGTACGGGTTCGATCCTGCCTGCCTTCTACCACTTTTTTTTTGTGTGCTCGCAATTTTCTATTATTTATTTTTTTGCACAACCAACACCCTTACACACACCTCTGCTTTCATTTCCGCCTTGGTGTCACGGGTTCGAGCCTGCCTGCCTACTATAATGTTTTTTTTTATTTTTTTATTTTTTTTTTGCTTAACACACGCCTACAAACACTTGAGCAACTCCGGGCACCCATGCTATTATTACATAAAAGTTACTATTACAAAATATTATTAGTCAATCGCGACTATTCTAAACCATCTATTTATCTATTATATAAAAAGAAATTTCTTTCTCTCTTTCTCTCTCCCTCTCTCTCTCTCTCTCTCTTCCTCTCTCTCTCTCTTATTCACTCTCTCTCTCTCTGCGTATGCGTGTATGAGTTCGTTCCCTATGGTCTCCGAAACGGCTGGACCGATTTCTATGAAATTTAACACAAATGTACTTTATGTATCTGCCAGTGTTCTTAGCTAGGTTTTGTATCGAAATGTCTTCAATAAGCATTCAATAAGCAATAAGCAAAAGTTAACACCTTACACAGTTCGACATCGCAAGTGCATTTGAGAATTTTTATTACCACGGCATATATAATCAACAATAGGTTCTTTGATATAACAGGGGCGCGTTCAAAAAAGTTTTTCTGTTCAAAACGCAATCACACTTTGATACTTGACTTTTTTATTTGAAACTTTAATTCAAGTCATTATCACTGCACACGCAGAAAGGCCGGGCATATAAAATCAACGCTAGGTTCTTTGATATGATAGGGGTGCATTCGAAATGAATGTTTCTGTTTAAAGCACAATTGAAGCATGATACTTAATTTTTGCATTTTAAATGTCAATTTAAGCCGTTATATATATAAAAAAATTATAAAATCAACAGTAGGTTCTGTAAAGTGCAATGTAGACTACAATGTATTGTGGACTAAATAAATGCAAAGAGGTATTTGGAGCACGGCGATAGGTCTCTAACTACAGCAGGCAATCAATCGATTTGATTGAAAATGGGCGATTTCATCGATTTTGATGACAATAAAAATCTGGGAATGTGAAATATTCGTTAATCATCATTCAATTCCGGGCAACGTCAGGTCTCCCTGCTAGTACCACATAAAAATTATTATTACAAAATATTACTAGTCAATAGCGACTATTCTGAATCATACTACATAAAAGTTACTAAGACAAAATCTTACTAATAAAAAGCTACCATCTAAAATTATACTGTATATATAGTATAATTTAAGTTCAGTTACAAATGTAACTGGTCAGCTATTCCTAATCATACCTCATAAAAGCAACAACTCCTAAATATTATTTGTCAATAGCTACTATTCTAAATAAATTAGTTATATAATAGGCATTTGTATGTATGTATGTATGTATGTCCAACTAAAATTAAAACTATAAAACAAATACCCACAAAGTTGATATAATTTGGATCGGTGTTGCCTCAGACTAATAATATCTGAAATTTAAAAAAAAGTTTATTCTTTGGAGTTCAGCTGGATCAGGTTTTGTCAAAAAGCGGTTGCTTTTTCACCCATTTTATGTTCTAATTTGGAATTTATGTAAAAGAGAGTTGCCTGTGTGTATGCATGTTCAGGGACAGAAGTTGGCTTGGCAAAGGAGAAAAAGGGTATGGGAAGAACGAGAGCAAACGGAAGAAGGGGAAAGCGAGGCAGATAGAGAAGTGTAAAAAGATAACGTTTTGTCCCGGGCAATGTCGGGTAGTCCTGCTATTAGTGCATAAAATATACGATTCTAAATGTTACTACTCGAAAGCTGCAACTGCAAACATTCGTAGTGTCAGCTACAATTCTGAATAAATATCCATCAATCTAAAAGTAAGACGATAACAAAAAAATCTGTTCTATTTTAAAATTGAAAAAAAAATCCATTATTTTGTGTAGTTTCCGTTTTAGGGAAATTTAAATTGTTGATTATTTTTTTCTTATCCTATCAATTAATAGTTTTTTTGTTTTGTTTTGTTTTTTTTTGGGGGGGGGTGTTTTTTTTTTTTTTTTTTTTTTTTTTTTTTTGCACAGAGAGATTTTTTTTTCTTTTTAGTGTTTCTCATGAGTAAATTGTTTCCTTTGGAAAATGGCATTTTTCCCAGTACTTATTGATCACTCTCGATCATCAGAAAGATCTATTAGAAACATGAGGTTTTCAATATTTATGTGCTACGACTTATTGTTGAGCTTTAACCTTGTGTCACACATGAATAAAAGTTCATAATCATACCTTTGTTGGATGCTTGCCTTTGTACGCACCTTTTTTTTTTGTGTGTGGCTCTTTCAGACTTAGAAAATGCCACCTGCAAATAAGTTCTTCCATAACCCCGAAACCAAATATGGCTGAAGATTGGCAAAGAGACTTGTTTATACATTAAAAAAAAAAAAAACAATCAAACAAAGCATTCATTTTCAATCTTGGTCCGCTCCAGGCTTGAAACCTTTGTACCATATTAATTTGATCTGATCTTTTGTAACATAATCTACAATATAAATCTCACCTGTCCATTTAAATGAATGTATGTTTGTATGTATGTCGGCCTAAAACATTCGACAGAGGCTACGGATTTTCACGAGATTGGTATCATTTTGAAGCTCGACCCTTCCAACGACAAATATCGAAAAATTGGCCAAAACCATTAATTACTTTACCTTCAACTGGGCACTTTTCTACAGGGAGGAATCGCTTTTTTCGCCGATATTTTCGAAAGTCATCCCTCTTTGCAATTGTCTAACCTTAATTTGAACCTAAGTCACTTCCGGTTTGGCAATGGGCGCAACAGCAAAGACGTCACTTTTTTTTCACGTTCTTTTCCTCCTTCGCGGTGCGGGTCCAAGCCTGCTTGTCTACTACCATTTTTTTTTTTTTGCTCAACACACACCTCCAAACACCCGGGCAACGCCGGGCACGCAGGCTAGTCAATATATATATATATATATATATATATATATATATATATATATGAGAACTATGTTTCTTAAATTATATTTCACCTTTTACATGGTGGAATGATAAAATTGTTGCCTCAGATAAAACGACATGATTACATTTCCGCTTGATGGAAACTGGTTTTCTTTTTTTTGTTGCAGACTGTCTATTAGTTGACCTGTTGTGTACAAATCCCAAGAGCGATAGGAGCCTTCTATCATGTCCGAAAGTGACACAATGTTCAACAATCAAGATCGGAGATATGCCGCTGTACAACTCATGCTCTCTACCAATCCAAGTTATGACAACAGGACCATTGCCAGCACCCTCAAAATGCATTGCTGGATTGCCATGAATTACCGGGACGTGCTCAGGGTGAGGAAAACAAAGTTTCCGGCCACGGTGTGGTTTCAAGTGAGGGCTACATTATGCCTCCTCACATATCAGAAGTCAGCTTGAAAGTCAACACCAAAGTGTACCTGGATGTGTTGAAGATTGTGGTGATGCTCATGGTGCAATCAGGTGGCCATTGACAGACCCTGGGTGTAGCAGCAGGACTTCGTGCTGGCCCACAAGTCCAGGCTTAGCTTCACAAGGAGTGCTACGACTTTGTATCCTTCTCTCACTGGGCCCCCCTTCTACCTCGCTCTGAACCAACTGAACTACTTCGTTTGATCATACGTAGAGAATATCACCAATATGACCTCCTACAATATCAAAGTCTGCCCGATCGCTGCTATCCACTGAGTATTTATCAAACTCCCACAGCGCCTGTAGAAAAGGTATGCTCCCAGTTCTAGACCCGTATCATGGTGGTGATTGAGGCTGAAGGCGACTACATTTAATGGACGTAAATATTTTGCTCTTGTTATCGAGCACTATCTAACAACTTCGTTGAGTTTATTAGTTATCCTGGATTTATTAAGGCTCCCTCGCCGTTGAGCACTTACGTACATTGATTTGTTTACTGGTAAACATGGATGTAGTGACCAAATGTAACTGTTTACCTTCTATGATATATGTATATATATGTAACTGCTTACCTTCTATGATATATATATATATATATATATATATATATATATGGTAAAATCACGTTGACATACTGGTTCTCGTCAGATCACAGAAGTTAAGCAACATTGAGCCTGGTTAGTACCAGATGGGTGACCATTTGAGAATTCTAGGCGCTGTATGTGCTCTTCGATTTGTTTCCAGTCGTCCTGTACATACACTTCACTTGCCACTGATATTTAACAATGTCGACTCAGGAGAGATGTGGTTGGAGATTGCTCACCTTCTGCCAATAAAATTTCATGCGCAAGCACCCCTTCATGGGTATTCAGTCTGTCAAAGACTGAAGGAGCCCCTCATATATATATATATATATATATATATATATATATATATATATATATATATATATATATATATATATATATATATATAAATGTAAATTTGGTTCGTTCCAAACGAATAAAACCATATTTCTACATTACCAATTTATTTGAAATTTTCAGACAACCCATCTTTAGAGTCGAGGCATGTTTTTATGTTATTAAAATAAATTTACCTCGCGAATTATTAAAATATTAAATAAAATAAATATATTTTTTTAACCGTGGTGCGAATCTGTTCTGTTGATAAAACTGAACTTCCGGTTCGATTCATTTCACAGCCACGAATTGATGAAAGATTTCATTTTCTGTTTAGTAAGTAAAAAAAAAAAAACATAATTCATTTGTTTATCTTCCAAATTTTTTAATTTACACATTTTTTTTTTTATTATATAAGGCCAAAAAAAAGTTTGTCGCTTGCTTTTTGAGTTTTTTTTTGTTTTCCGATATAAGATTGGTTTGAATAAAAAATAAAACACGATTTAAAAAATAGCGCGGATCACTCTCTGCATTAGCACCGAAAAATGTTACTAAACATTTATTAATAATTTCTCACTTTTACAAACATTTGATTTTAAATTTCTTTTTAAATGACGACTTTTATCGACTTTTTTTTTAAATATCCCCCCCAATGGTGTTTATTAGCCCCCCCTCCAAAACTGATGTTTATTCCGGAAGCTGTTAAGATTTGGAGGTTGGGGGGGGGTGATTCCAAGGTGGACCTAATCTAAAAAAAAAAATAAATAAATTTTATGCGCACTTGAGCAACTATTTTTTATTAACTTTTTTTTTTACTTTTTTATTTAAAAATTAGTAAATTTCAATGAATACAATAATAAATCATTTATCATTAATATGTGTTTTTGGTTTTGTGTTGAATGAAACTTTTTTTTTTCCCATTACAACAATAATGAACCAATTTAAATCTTCTGGCATGCGTTTAAGGGTTACGAAATTATCAATAAATCGTTTAGTTACTAAGCCAACGTCAGTAAATAAAAAAAATGTTACGTGTGCATGCATTAGCCTTGACTAGGGGGGGGGCTAAGGGAGCGACCATTAAATAATTATGCTGGTCGCCATGGAACTTAACGCCCAAGGAGTACCTAAAGTGGCACTTATGCACTTATGTTATCGTGCTATTTTTAAAAATAGTATTTTCATGTTAAATTCAAATTTTACAATATGTTTTTCTTTTATTAATTTGTTAAGTGAAAGTACAGATAACCCGGTCGGTTTCTAATGTGATAAAAATCTAGCCCCCCCCCCCAAAAAAAAGGGGCACTCTGGATAATAACAAAACATTAAAATTGCCTCAGTCTCGAAAGATTTCTTCTCTACTGAACGAGGAAACAAGCGGTGAAGTGTAGTTCACCTTCTGTTTCTCTCCCCCTCTTTCTTCCTCTCTTAATATCTCTCTCTATCCATCTCTCCCTTTCCCTCTCTCAATCTATCTTTCTCTCTATATCACCCTCTCCATCTCTCTTTGAGCCCCTTTCTCTCTCTAACTACCTCTATCTCTCTCCTTTCCTCTGTCTCATCCCTCTCTGTTTCTAACTCTCCCCCTCTCTCTGTTTAACTATCAATCCCTTTATCTCTCTATCTCCTTCTCTTTCTCTATTTTCCTCTCAGTTTCTCTTTTCTATCTATATATCTTCCTCTCTATCTGTCCATCCCTCATTCTATTTTAGTCTCCTAAATTAATTACAGTGAATAAGGCATTGTCAAAACATGGATAAATCCTATTTTAGTCACCTAATTTACTGACTGTGAGAATAGAAGTTATTTGGAAATTACTACTACCTTGAACAGCACCAGAAGTAACTGGTAAAACCTTTCTAATTAAATTGATTTTGGCAGTCATTTGGTAACAAAATGACATAGCCTTAGCCCTTGCTGCATGAGGAATACCTGCGACCTTGCTGCCAAGTAGAAGAATTATTTATTCAACTTTAAAACATTCAATTTTTCAAAAATCTCATGTTCGACATCTCCAAAACATCCAATATGGGGAAAAATATTGCAGAAATGCAAACTTATTGTTTAGGATGAATGCACAATGGTACGCAAAAAATCACTTGAGGCTTTTGGTGATCCTTGCAAGATTTGCGTGGCAATGTCAGACCATTTGGGAATGCAGTAATATTGCTTGCAGGAGATTTCAGACAAATGTTACCTGTTATTCTTCAATCAACACCAGCAGATGAAATAAATGCTTGCCTCAAATACTCTACTTTTTTGTTCCATGTGAAGACATTAAACTTAACTCAAAATATGCATGTCCAGTTGCCGACTGTTCGATCTGCACAAAACTTTTGCATCACTTGTGGGAAATTGAGTACGAAAAAGTTCCAGCTGATCAGAGTTAAGGGCAAAATTCTTTGACTTTTAACTTCTGTAATTTCTGTAATTTTATTTCATCAAAAGAATAGTTAGTTTAAAAGGTTTTTGCAGATATTCAAATTATAAGAATTCCATTTGACTGAGTGAATGAGCTATTCTTGCAGGTCAATACAAAGATGCCCATGAACTTAACGCTATTATTCAATGTAAAATTCCAAGTGAGGTAGTCAAATACAAATCCATCGACACTGTTGTGAAAGCAGATAAAGTGGTTAATTATCCAACAGCTATATTTGCCAGGGATGCTACCGCATGTATTGCAACTGAAATTTGGTGTACTAATTATCATGTTGTGAAATATAAACCAATCCAAGCTTTGCAGTGGCACATAGCTTGCAGTAAAAAAAAAATTAACAAACAATATCATAGAAACAACAATCTTAACAGGACCTTTCACAGATGAATATATCTTCATTCCATGCATTCCTATGATTCCACCGGATACATCATTACACTTTAGGAAATTGCACTTTCTAATTTTATTGTCATTTGCAATAACCATCAACAAAGCACAGGGAACAATCTTTACAATTGTTGGCCTTACAGTTACACACTGACTGTTTTTTCACATGGACAATTTATATTACGTATTCAAGAGTCACCAAACCGGAAAATCTCTATATCAGCTAAGAAAATGGAACAACAAAAACTGTGTACCCATGCAAAATGGAAAATTAAACCTATAAGAAACATGCTTTTTCTCATTTTGGAACTTTTTCCATTGCGCCAATTTGAGCCACAGCAACACGTGGCAGGGTATAGCTAGATATATATATATATATATATATATATATATATATATATATATATATATATATATATATATAAATTCGTATTAAAGCTCTTGGAAGCATCATTAGGAATTTTAAAACTTTGAATAAACAGAGAAAACTGTTTTTAGAACACGTTAAAGATGCAAAAATATTTTATTAAAAGAAGGAAGGAAAAATACGATTCAATTTCTTTCTTATTTTTTTCTTTCTTTTTTTTAAGTGTAAAAATTTCAAATTAATTTCAGATCGTATTAGGTCCATCTTCAGAAAGTGAAGAGCGCTATTACCTGGTTTTTTTTTTTGTTGTTGTTGTTTTTTTTCTTGCAAGTAAAATCCTTGTGTTGTTATATGTTCAACGCGTGCTGTTGTTGTTGTAAAACGCACGAACTTTTCATTACGAGCTGTTTTAGCGCGTGTTCGCTTTAAAAGTATAAAGATTGATATTAACGCTCTTAGGAGCATCATTAGCAATTTAAAAACTTCGAATAAACAGATAAAACTGTTTTCAGAACACGCTAAAGACGCAAAAATATTTTATTAAAAGGTGCCAAATACGACTCAATTTCTTTCTTTCTTTTTTATGTGTGGTGTCGAGCTGTGTTTAAATAAAATTTATGAAATATATGAGAAGGAGGGGGGGGATAAAAAGAGATTTTCAGATTCATTAAATGAATCATAATATTTCTTGCGATTTATACCTTGATGCTCTAATCTGAGACTATATAAATTTCTGATAAAATTTAAAGAAAAAGATAAAGACCTGATTCAATTTTAAAATTTCCCAAGTCAATTTTGAGTAAAGTACAAGATGGAACGATAAATTTGTCGTACTAAAGAAAACAACACTATAGTTTTATTTTAAAACTTTTACTGCAAAGATCAATTCAGGACCGGCCTTTGGGCCAAGATCACAGTGTAGTATCTGTTCCGGCAGATACTGCAAGCAAAGACCATATGTGGGGGAAACCCCACATATAAGACCTTGGTCAATGTAGGGGCAACCCTTCATATCAATTGTCACTATCCAGCTCCCATTTCCCACCCATCGGGAGCTGGTCCCCTTTTCCCTCCCCCTCCCTCTCTCTCCACATTAAAAAACGGCCCTGTGCCTAATTTGCTCGGTGGGGAAGCAAATAAATACAATCTGCACTTCATTTTCTTGTTCTGTCACTGAAGGAGAAGTCCTTCACGACTGAGACAATTTTCAATTTTTGTTCCTTTTCTCCACGTTAAAAAACGACCATGGTGTCTAACTCTGTCCGATGGGGAGGCATTGTAAATAGGAACTAGATAGCTCTTAATCCCATAAGAGACTTCTTGGCCTTCGGGCCAAGATCAACGTGTGATGTCCCCAAGTATGAAAGGGCGAATGCGGTATTATGGTGAAAGAAGATTCTAGCTAAGAGAAACTTTTGTTTAGATCTAGAGTGACAAGGATAACCAACAACCCTCATTGTTTCCCCCCTTTTGAGTTGGCATTGTACCTAAGTTTTTTTGCCTGAATAAAAGATTTAATATTTCAAAGTGTAGTATCTGTTCTTCAGATGCAGCACTTTAAGTAATTAGGCCTTAGTCACTGTGGGGGGGGGGACCCTTCATACCGAGACAATTACTATTTATTTGGACATTGCCAGAGTGCCCCTTTTGGGGGGAGCTGGTTTTCTCGCACATTAAAAATGACCTTGTGTCTAATTTGCATTCGTGGGGAAGCAAATAAATACAAAAGTGCAGTATCTGTTCTTCAGATGCTGCACTTCAATTTCTTGTTCTCTCTCAGAGGAGGAGAAATCCTTCACGACTGAGACAATTTTTATTTTTGTTCTTTTACTCCATGTTAAAAAAACGACCTTGGTCTCTAACTCTGTCCCGTGGTGAGACATCATAAATAGGAACTTGATTATGTAGTAGAGCTGACATCTATTCAATGTAGTCGCCATCAGCCTCAATCACGACCTCAGTACGGGTCTGGAACTGGGAGCATGTTTTTTTTCCAAAAGCGCCAGCAGGAGCTCAGAAAATACTTGGCGGATGGTGGCGATCAGGCTAGGTTTGGTGTTGTGGGAGGTCATGTTGGTGATGTTCTTGGAGTATGATCAAACAAAATAGCCCAGCGGGTTCATGTCGGGGAGGGAGGTGACCAGTGAGAGAAGGGTACAAAGTCGTGTTATTAAAGTTTCCCAAGTTAATTTAGAGCAGAGTACATTAAAAGGCAGCCGTGAAAAGTCATCACATGTACGAAGACCTTCATCCGATAAGAATAATAGTCGGTAAAGTGTTATTTACTCTTACAAGCTTGACATATTATTTCTGTTCTAGATTAGCTGTGTTGACAACTCGCCAAGTGGCGAACCACGTACCACGTTCTGAATGATTGGCAGTCGACCAAGTCATGATCTTGTTAGTTCAGCTTTTCCATAAGTCAAACCTTATTTTTCATGTGATATATCCCATGGCTGCAACGTTATCACCGGATAACATCATTTGAATACACTAATAATTATTAATTAGAACGTGATCAACTTGATAGACAAACAACACTGATCAACTGAACATTTCGAAGATAGTTTTTGTTAGAAAATATTGATTACTCAGCTAATTTATATATATATATATATATATATATATATATATATATATATATATATATATATATATATATATATATATATATATACTCGGGTTTTTTTATTCAAAAGTAATGGACTAATGAATTCAACGAGGTTGTTAGATAGTGCTCAATAAAAAGAGCTGATAATACTTGTTTATTGTTATATAAACATGGTCACATCCTGCTGCTACAAATAGCCACTTGTTTCAATCAAACAACAGATATCATCAGGCAGCGACTTGACTATTCAAAAGTTCAATGAATTAATGAATTGAACTTTTGAATAGTCAAGTCGCTGCCTGATGATATCTGTTGTTTGATTGAAACAAGTGGCTATTTGTAGCAGCAGGATGTGACCATGTTTATATAACAATAAACAAGTATATATATATATATATATATATATATATATATATATATATATATATATATATATATATATATATATATTTAGACAAATATTATTGAATAGCATTGTCGAAAGCATATCCAACATATACAATTTCGAGAAAAACACAAAAAAGATTATTCGGAGATTGGAGAAGATAAAAAAGAAAATTGTAAAACAGAATAATTCCGTGCTATTCAATAATATTTGTCTAAATGAGAAAATGCTGCCTGAATATACACAATATATATAATTTGAGGGTGCTATTTTTCAAAAGTAGGGTAACCAATGTAATATAACGACGTTAATACGAGAGTGCTCAATACAGAAGTAGAGCAAGTTACATTTTCAATTTGTCTTTAAAAAAGCAGTAATTTGTTGCAACACAGTCATGAGCATGTTTCAGTCTTCTAGTATTTAGTAACTAGAGACGTCCTCAGGCAACAATCCTTATTTATGAAAGCAGAATTCTGCTTGCTCTACTTCCATATTGAGCATTCTCGTATTAACCTCGTTATATTTCATTGGTTACCCTACTTTTGAAAAATAGCAACCTCAAATTATATATATATTTATATATGATTACTTCATTTAATCACATTATTAATATACTAAAATATGATTTTATGTATAAATTTTCGGTATTTGCTTCAATAGCACTCAATATAATGGTAGAGCTAGGTAGTAAGTTATGAAAATATATATGGCAATTAAGCTACACAGAATATTCCGCGTTTCATTCTCGTGAGAATTCGTCAGGCTTATGGGAAAAGTTGTGGTTATCACGCATTTATATATATGCACAGGCTATTGAATTTTCTAGTTAACCAATCAGCTTCCTAGTTGCCACCGATCCGATCATATTAGGTCCATCTACCCTTCCCATAAACACACAAAGAGAAGGGGTGAATCGGAGGTCAACTGTGCCGTTGTCCTATAAGTGCTCGCCCATTAACTGATTAGGATGGGCGCGGTAGCAACTGGGAAGCTGATTGGCTAACTAGAAAATTCAGTAGCATGTGCGTATATATAAACACGTGATAACCACAATTTTTCGCATAAGCCTGACAAATTCTCACGAGAATAAAATGCGGAATATTCTGTACAGCTTAATTGCCATATATATTTTCATAACTTACTATATATTTATGTAAATTAGTTGAATAGTCAATATTTTCTAACAACCACTATCTTGGAAATGTTCAGTTGATTCAGTGTTGTTTGTTTATCGAGTTGATCATATATATATATATATATATATATATATATATAGCAGGAAGACCTGATGTTGCCCGGGAATCAATGATGATTAACAACGAATGTTTCACACTCCTAGATTTTTATTGTGATTGAAATCAGTGAAATCGACCATTTTTTATTTTTTTATTACATTTTCACCCCAAACAAGGCGCATTGCCACTTTGGTGTAGGGGGCTACTATCAGGGACAATAACTAATAGGGTACTATGCAGGGATTTGGGCAGCAAAATGTCGGTTCACGTTACACTTGAACTTCTGCACGTCAGTACAGTTGGGGAAGCAGGGACCTGGAATGGAATTCCAAAGTCTAGCGGTTCTGGGGAACAAACTACTGGAGTAGAAAGATCTTTTACATCTCGGGATCTCTACTGTGTGGAGATGGGATTTAACAGCCTGTCGGGTTTGTCGAGGGTGTTTATGTCGTGGGGGCACAAGTGCTTGCAGTTCGTCAGAGCATTCACCATTAAAATACTTGTAAAGAAGGCAGAGGGATGCAAAATTTCTTGATGGGACAGATGCTGAAGCTTAGATGCCAGTTCAGGGCCTATCAGATTGGCGACTCTCCTTTGAACCTTGTCTAGGAGCGAGAGACTAGTAGCAGATGCACCAGCCCAAATATGACAGCAATACTCCATACATGGGCGAATGGTGTCCTTATAGAGGTATAGGATACTTTCGGGTGTTAGTAGTTTTCTAGGACAGTAGAGAGAGAGCCTACCTTCTTCGCAGCGGCCCTGGCAATGCTTTCAATGTCATTGTTCCAACTCATGTTTCCTGTGAACGTTAGGCAAAGGAGTTTGAAAGATGTACTCTCAGATAAAGTGCCGTTGGCCATTGCTATTGGTGGTAGAGAAGGTTTCTTTTAATTATTGAAGGAAATAAGTTTGGTCTTGGTGGCATTGAATGTTACCATCCATTTTTGTCCCCATTCCACTACAGATTGGAGGTCATTGCCTCCTCTAGTTGGGGACTCATCGCAGTGCACCAGGAGGAAGGTTTGCATGCCTCTCCGCAGTGACTTAATCCACAATTCTTTGTAGTCTATATTGCACTATAGAGAACCTACTAGTGATTTTATAAAATTACTTTTTTAATAAATAATGGCTTGAATTAAAGTTTAAAATGCAAATGTCAAGTATCGCGCTTCAGTTGTGCTCTAAACAGAAACATTCATTTCGAACACACCCTTGTCATATCAAAGAAGCTACTGTTGATTTTATTTGCCTTGCCTTACTGCTTGTGCAGTGATAATGGATTGAATTTTAGTTTAAAATGTAAAAGTCAAGTATCATGGTGCAATTGTGCTTTAAACACAAAAATTCATTTCAAAAGAACCACTGTCATAAAAAAAAAACTACTGTTGATTTTATGTGTCGGGCCTTTCGGCTTGTGTGGTAATAAAACTTTTCAAATGTACTTGTGATGTTAGGGTGTGTAACGTGTTAACTTTGGTCAAAATCGTTTGTTCTTTCTGTTAGCGGATTTTTCAATTATCGATACTTATCAGATGCATTCGATACAAAACCTATCTAAGAACACTGCCAAGAACATAAAGTACCTTTGTGTGAAATTGAATAAAAATCGCCTCAGCTGTTTTCGAGTCCATAGGGAACGAACTCACACACTCAAAGACAAAGTTCCTTGTGTATAATAATTAGATAGATAGATAGATAGATAGATAGATAGATAGATCGTTATGGTTTGGTTGTTTGCTTTTAAGACACATCAACCCATTTCAGGTTATTTAATGCCAAATCGAGTCATTTTCATAAAAGATTTTAGGCTTTAATTTCTTTATATCTTCCAATATTTATTCATGGTGTTTGGTTTGTTTGTTTTATAGAAGAAAATTGTTTTTGCTTTGGGTTTTGCAGAATATTAGTTTTGCAAAGAAAAGGGGAAAAGAAAACAATGTTTGGTGCATTTTAGGTCAGGAATCAATTTCTTTAGACAGTCTGATTTGATAGCACAAGTATATAAAGTTAAGTATGTGCATGTGTTCACATATTTGTATGGACAGCATTCGGCCTAAACTAATTAACCGATCATTTTGAAACACATATGCTAGTAAAAAAGGGTCAAATGTGGGCTATATTTAATTTAAATGAGTAATAAGAGGGTTGAAACGCTTCATGCAAATTCAGATAACTCTGATTTTTGTGAAACTCTAATAATAAGTATTAAACATCAAGTAAAAAATATTCCACAAGTTTATTTAAAAGTATATTTAAAAGGGTTAGAAGGGTTTTAAGGGAGGCATAATACAGCCAAAATCTCATATTTGAAAATTCAAAGATATGAATTGGTTAAGTATCGACAATCGAAACCATCTGAAAGAAGGAACAGGTGATTTTGTCCTAAGTTAATGCCTTACAAAGGCTAACGTTACAAGTGTGTTTGAGAAGTTTTATTTCCACACAAGCAGAAAGACCTGGCATATAAAATCAACAGTAGGTTCTTTGATATGACAGGATTGTATTCAAAATGTTTCTGTTGAGCCATGATACTTGACTTTTTTATTTTAAACCTTAATTCAAGCCACTATCACTGCATAAGCAGAAAGGCCAGGCATATAAAATCAACAGTAGGTTCTTTGATATGACAGGGAGGGGGAGCCTTTGAAATGAATGGGTCTGTGTAGATCATAATTGAAACATCATACCTGACATTTCAAACTTTAATTAAAGCCGTTATATATAAAAATAATTTTTAAAAATCCACAGTAGGTTCTCAACAGTGCAATGTAGACTAAAATGTATTGTAGATTAAGTCACTGCAAGGAGGCATATATAAATTGGTGCAAAACTATTCTGTTCAAGCGATTAATTTTATGCGTCTAGGGCTGGGTAATCTTCTGGCATATATATATATATATATATATATATATATATATATATATATATATATATATATATTATTACATTTTCGCCCCAAACAAGGCACATTGCCACTTTGGTGTAGGGGGCTACTATCAGGGGCAGCAACTACTGGGGCACTATGTTGGGATTCGGGCAGCAAGATGTCGGTTCACATTACACTTGAACTTCTGCATGTCAGTACAGTTAGGGAAGCAGGGACCTGGAATGGAATTCCAGAGTCTAGCGGTTCTGGGGAAGAAACTACTGGAGTAGAAAGATCTTTTACATCTAGGGATATTTACTGTGTGGGGTGGGATTTAGCTGCCTGCCGGGTTTGTCGAGGGTGTCTACGTCGTGGGGGCACAAATGTCTGCAGTTCATATATAGTCCAAAGAAGCTTTGAATAAAAGAAATGCAAAAATAAAGAATGCAGTTTAGATTCCTGGAAGGAAAAAAAATAATAATAATTTTAAACTATCGCAGACTAAGCACCTACATAATCCGATTTCTAAAAAGTTTATAACGAACAAAGAGAATTCATTTATATAAGTATGAAGGGAAAAAAATCCTTAACTAAAATTGTTAAATAGAAATAGACTTAGCACTTGCATAAGCCGATTTCGAAAAAGCCTTCAATTTTAAAACAGAATTTAACTACATAAGGATGAAAAGAGAAAACCTTAACTAAAATTTTGTAAATAGAAAACGGGGATCATCAGCTGCTTACCATGTAGCTCTTTCGGAGATTTAAACATACACAGGCAAACAAATTGTACTAATGAAAAATAAAAAAAAAAACTATATATATATATATACTTTCAATTTGTTTTTACATAAGCAGTAATATGTTGCTACACAGTCATGAGCATGTTTCGGTTTTCTAGCATTTAGTAACTAGAGACCGCTTCAGGCAACAACGCTTATATTCAAAAGAGTTAAAAAACGACCCTAGTGTCTAACTCTGTTCTGTGGGGAGGTAAAGTAAATAGGTGTTCTTAATCTTAAAAGGGTTAGAGAATGAAGGGAATTCCGCGATATTGGAGATCTCGGACTTAACGTCCAGCAAGTTGAAAAATATATTGGCTGTTCATATATATATATATATATATATATATATATATATATATATATATATATGCGTGTGTGTGTGTGTGTGTCCTACCTTAAGAGGTAGAGAAAGCATCTCTAGACGTGAAAGCTAATAAAATTAATGTTATGTATAATACTGTGTTTATGTTTTTTTTTAAATATATTTTACCAACTGTAAATAAATGTTTACGTGTAGTTGACATTAATTTCCTTCATTATTCCTTCTTATAATACGTTACTGTCTTATTAACACTGGTGACCCCGACGTGATCGTTTTTTTGTTTTTTTTTTGTTATTTGTTTTTGAAATAGTTTGTGCGTGTATATATGTATATACGAGGATATTTCCTACTGGCTCCTCTCTCTTTCTTATTATCACGAACACAAGGCACGTGAAATGATTTTTATTCAATAAATTTTCAATGATTATTATTCATTCTTATAATAGTTTTGTGTGGGACCTCTATTAAATACAGAGCTGGAAGTTGAAATAGCTTGTTGTTCCAACACTGTTGGCCTCGGTGTGATCGATTGTCTTTAGCCTTTTTTTATATTTTTCATTAGTACAATTTGCTTTCCTGTGTATGTGCATGTGTATGTATACATACAAGGATACTCCTTTCTCTATCTATCTATCTATCTCTATCTCTCTCTCTCTCTCTCTCTCTCTCTCTCTCTCTCTCTCTCACACACACACACACACACACACACACACACACACACACACACACGCACATAAAACATTTACAAAAAAGCGAGAAGTGATTTGTATTACCGAACACGTGTGCTGTCGGAATCAATTCTTAATGAAGCATGTCGAAATACAAAACTTTCGTAATTGCTTAAAACTCGAAATCGAAACATTTTAATCACTTGAACACTTTTCATCTGCTAAACTGCAATAGTTTTTGTTTTTCTTTCTTTCTGTTATTGTTGAAATTTTAAGCAAAGCAAAAAAGCACAGTATACCGTTTCACTAAATTATTATTAACCAGTTGTATCTACCTGGCGTTGCCCGGGAGTCTCGTTACTTAAATTAATTAAAGGGAGTAGGAAATGGATTTGGAGTTTACTTGCGGTGGCCTCGTATCTCTCGCTTCTCTTAATTGTCCTTGAAAGCTATGTTTCTGACAAAGGGAGAAGAATTGCTGTTTTCTGGGTCGGAATCTATCCATATGACACTTATAGTTGGCAAGTTTTTAACCTTGAGGAAATATTTTTCTAGCTACTTACATTAAGTGGCTAAATACCTTATCTAGATTGATTTCTATAAAAAAAACTTTGGCCCATACTTACATTGTCAGGAAGAGGCATGTAGTCTTATAACTGAGTCATATTTTCGTTTTTATTTTGTTTGTTTTTTGTTTTTTTTACATAAAAATTTGAAATGGGATTATGTATGGAAATAAGAGCTCTCCAAAAGGGCATGGCGAAAGAAATCAATTAAGGTTTTAACCTGCAAGTATTACTATTCATTTATATTTTTAGCTCCTTATATCAAGTGGCTTCATGCCTTGTCTGAGGCAATTTCCATAAAAAAAAACAAGTGAAGCATGTATGGTACCCCGTGAGTGCTCAGTGAACGAGGCATAAAAAAATGACTAAGTTCGGCATTTGCTCTCCCCCCATTTAGCCAAAAAAGTCCCAAGGGGATACCAACTCCTGGTGAAAATGAACAAACGGTTCAGTTTTAGGCCTTAACATACGTAAATTCCTGCACCATGCAAAAAAAGAAATGACTAAGTCCATCATTTCTCCCTCCCCCATTTAGCCCCAAAAGTCCCCAAGGCCTTAACATATTTAAATTTGAGTTCAGTACCATGCAAAACTGCTAAATAGACATACGCAGAAAATTTTGGACAAATATGGTAAAATAGTCCCCAAAATGGAGTGTTTTTATTAGCCCTAAAAGAGCCTCTGGGCACATCCAAGAGTCATCGGGAAGTATAGACAAACAAAATTATATAGAAATCAGTTAGTTACAACTTTTCAGAAAGTTTTATAAAAATCCAAGACATCATTTTTTTTTTTTTGATAAGCACACAAGTGTCAATTTTAGCCATTTTAACCCGAAAGGCACCCCTGAGGAGGGGGGGGGCAGCCGGAGTTTTCCCAGAAAATCCGTTCTGTTATTTTTTACTCATATCATGTTTAATGTTTGTACAAAATTTCAAAAAATTCCAAGGCGTAGTTAATTTACAGGTCCACCCTCCTTTTCTACTTTAAATCCAACATGAATGCTACCAGGATTTTCAATTTCAAGATTTAGCATTCATTTTGGATTTAAAGTACAATATCCTTTTCTGCTTTAATGTCCATTTCCCTTATTCTATGTATCGAAAATGTTTTTAAAAAAAACTTTAATAACTTTAATTGTCTATATTTATTGCTTTTAGCAAATAAGGTGCAAACCAATAAAAACATTTGCTAATGTTTTTCCTCTGAGGAGATGAATAAGCATCGAAAACTCATGGGTTAAGGAAATAGATTTATCCAATTGTATTCTTTGTTTTCAAACAATAAAAAATTCTATATTTGAAGATTAACTTTTTCAAATCATAAAATTTAAATACATAAATTTTGATTCATTAGCTCTATCTTGGATAATGAGCAATTTTATTTAGCTGCGATAGTCTCGTATAAAATATTATGTCTAATAGTATTTTGTAAGACCGAAAATCAGTGGATTTGCATACTAGTAGATATATTTCATCTCATTATTCTGAAGAGTATATATATATATATATATATATATATAGTAGTAAGTTATAAAAATATATGTGGCAATTAAGCTACACAGAACATTCCGCATTTCATCCACGCTAGGATTCGTCAGGCTTATGCGAAGAGTTGTGGTTGTCTCGCATTTTTATATGCGCATATTCTATTGAATTTTTAGCTAGCCAGTCAGCTTCCTAGTTTCCACCGCTCCCTTTCTAATCAGCCAATGGGCAGGCACTTACAGGACAAAGTAGTGATTATATATATATATATATATATATATATATATATATATATATATATATATATATATATATATATATATATGAATGACTAGGGTTAGGACAACAGAATATCATTATTATCGTTTTGACTCTCAAGTATATATTCGACACGATTAGACACAGTTAATAAGCTGAGAACCACATCACATATGATATGAACAGATTTATACTCCAGAGTTAAAACAATGATAAGAATATTCTGTTCTCCTATACCTATATATGTCCAGATAGCGTTTGTAGTTTATGTGCGTTAGTTTCCTTAAGATTTCAGCTGTTTTCAGCATTACCGTTTCTTGCATAGTCTCAGTCTTCCTCTTGATTCCGGTTTCTTATAGTCTTTTTTCCATGTTCTTTGAAACTCTTCTTAGTGTTTCTACAATTATTGGTATTGATTCTATTTATGTTCCTTCCAGTTCTCTGGCAAGTCCTGCATATTTGTTTCGTTTTTTTTTTTTCGTTTTTTTTTTTTTTTCTGTCTCTTTGATCTTCACCTTGTGAATTGCTGGGACAACAAAATCTACAATTTGGCAGTTTCTTTCCTTCTTGTTAATTATCATGACGTCCGATTTCTTTGCTTCGATGAGTTTATCTGTCTGTACCTCCATGTCTCAAAGGATTTTGTGGTTCTCGTTTTCTAGTATTGTCTCTGGTTTGTGCTTTTGTCTACATGTTCGAAGTGTAATTGTCTGCAGAACTTCTAGTGTACTGCCTTTCCTACATAGTCGTGCCTGCCTTTATATTATTTTTGAGCTAATTTGTTGCATTCACTTATGATATGGTTTATTGTCTCATCTCTTTATCCACAGAGTCTAGTCTGCTTTCTTGTGTTTGAACTGTGCTAGTGTCATACTTGAAATTAGAGAGGTTGCTTACCTTTTCATTGTCTGTGAGCTTGTTCCTGAAATTAGAGGAGAAGCTATCATTTGCAAGATGCCGACCTGACCCCCGATGTAAGTCAACGACAGAGCACCTGCTGATAATGACTCAGATATTTATTCTGAGTCCCATGGCTTGTACTCTTGTTACATATCATATTCATATTTAAGTGTATGTGGGGAGAGGCTTAGTTTACTTTTGATCATGTCATAAGGATAGTGTTTGTCTAATTTTTATGAAGTAAGGTTCATGATTACACGCACATCGACAATTACAACAAATAAGACAGAGCAAAAAAGAGTGAAAAAAAAGTACCTACATAAATAGTCTACGCTCCTTCTTTCTTAAGAAATAAATGGACGATAGGTTCCCCTCCAACATTTATATGGAAAATTAAAGTGTGGAGTCAACAGCACATTTTGTTAATTATTTAACGTTTTCATCCTATTCCACCTTCTAGAAGAAAACATTTAATAAAATTTAAATTTTAACAGTAAATGTACTACCAGAAACAGCAATTAGCTATAACAATCCTGTTAATTAAACTTTTGTTTGACTTAAACAAACGATAATTCTTTAAGGTATTTTTGCCATCCACAAAAATATAAGCTCCTTCTATGGGTGCTGCTTGAAATCCAAATAAATGAATCCATAACAAAAATATAATTTCAATGTTGCCACTGACTATGAAAAGAACACATTTTTTTGTGAAAAAAATTCCAGAAGGAAATTATTATTATTATTATTATTATTATTATTATTATTGTTGTTGTTGTTGGCGGCGGCAGCTCACAAGGAGCTTTCACACAGGTCTTCAAAGATCTCTCCTTGATAACAACCTGTGGTGTTCCCTGGAAGCTGAGTGACAACAAGTCTCCCCAGGTTTACAGTACTCTCCACCTCTTTCCATAAGATTTGCAAATGCCTTTGCATTATCGCAACAGCTTCTCGCCATTAATTTCTCGTTGACAGAGGCTATTAGTCTTAACTGGAATTTGAGTGGCAATAAGCCTCCCCAAGATCCCAATTCTCTTCACACTTGTCTAGCAGAGGTCTGGTCAGTGCTCTCCTCGGTCTTAATCTTTTTTTTGGTGTAGTAATGGGAGGATTGAGGGGCTTAGAGGACTTATCGGTAAGCCACGTCAACGTTCTTGTTTCTGTATAGCGCTTCATGTTTTGCCTCTGCGCATGTGGTTCATGTGTGTTAGTCTCCACATTCAAGGGTTTTCCTTAATATTTCAGCTGTTTTCATTATTGATATTTGTTGTATCCTTCCAGTCATTCCTCTGATTCCAATTTCTCCCATTCCTTTTTCAAAGGTTTTCGGGGTTATTCCTAGTGCTCCTACGATTATAAGTATTATTTGAACCCTTTTCATCATCCATATCCCTTTCAGCTCTCTGGCTAGCTCTGTGTTATTATTATTATTATTATTATTATTATTATTATTATTATTATTATTATTATTTTATGTATGCATATATAATACTATAAGGAAATGTAATATATTATGTATAAATTTGCCTGACGATTCCTTATGAGGATGAAACATTGGCCCTTCTGCATAACTTAATTTCCATAATAATATTTTCATACCTTATATATATGTGTGTGTGTGTGTGTGTGTGTGTGTGTGTGTGTGTGTGTGTGTGTGTGTGCGTGCGTGCTTGTGTGTGTATATATATATAGAGAGAGGGGGAGAGAGAGGGAGGGGAGAGAGAGAGAGAGAGAGATAACAATTGTTAAATATGCATATCATGAGTTATATAATGCTGTCTGCAATATTTTATGAAGCGTATCGCTACAGTAATGAACTGACAATGCATTCAACGTTCTCTTTAATCAATATCCCGAGAGATTATCTCTAAATGGATATTCATAATCCCAGGTCGGGTTAAAAGGTGAATTATGTGGGTGGAGCGCGCGTGCGTGTATATGTGATATTGAGAATCTGATAAAGAGGCTGCATCCGACATGAAAAATGAGGATTAAAAAAATTGAAAAGTAGAGAAATGTATATACAGTACAAATCCTTTGGGACAGGCGACAGAACAGAATAAAACAAAACAGACAAGATCTTGACTTACCTCGGACAGTAGGTGTTCGAGTATACGTCTTCGACAATCAGTCCGACGGTGTCTTTGTTGCTGTCAGGCTGATATATGGTTTATTCTGTCCTACGCTCGGGTATCCACTTTGCAGTTACCTGAGTGTACACCAAATTCCTGTGCAAAATGCGGGTATCTTTGGTATATATATATACATATATATATATATATATATATATATATATATATATATATATATATATATATATATATATATATATTTTGTGTACAGAAAGTTGTTTGCCTTCTTTCCAGCTAACTACAATATGGTCGTCTTCAAATCCAACTTGAACAAGTTCTTGATGAGCCGTTCCCCTTATGTAATCCAATTTACCAAATTTACATTTATAATATACTAACGATTACTATGATATTGTTCCATTGACTACTGTGCAATATTTAACCCTTATCCACGAATGGCTTCTGGGTCTTGATAAGCGGTGACTCCTATGTAAAAAAAAAAAATAATAAATAAATAAAAATAAATATAAACAGATAAAAGGAAAATAAAAAGTGTAATTATATTCAACAAGATTGCGGCAAAAATACCATCAGATGAGATATCAGTTCATTGTTATTGTTATCCATTGAACGGCAACGCTGCTTGATAGAAACCAATTTCTTCCAGCGGTGAAGCACCTTTGCAGCGTGTGTGGCAGATTCCAACAGTGAGCAATCTCTTCTTTTCTTTCGCGCCATGCATTGGAATTGCAACAGATCGATATTTAACAGACTTGTTTTCATTACTTCTTTATCACTCATCTTCAAAGTTAAGCAACGTTGACCTTGGTTAGTATGTTACATACTTTGTATATACAGTCCTGATTATGTATGTACTAGCAAGGAGACCCGATGTTGCCCAGGAATGTATGAAGATCAACAGATGTTTCAGCCTCTCATATTTTAGTGTCATCGAAATCAGTAAAACCACCAATTTTTTCAATCCTTCCCACAGTGACATGGTCCACAATACATTGTAGTCTACATTGCACTGTAGAGAACCTACTGTTGAGATTATATAATTATTTTTATATAATGATTTGCATTAAAGCTTAAAATGCAAAAGTCAAGTATCATGCTTCAATTGTGCTCTAATCATAAGCATTCATTCCGAGCACGCCCCTGACATATAAAAGACCCTATTGTTGATTTTATATGCCGGGCTTTTCTACTTGTGCAGTGATAATGGCTTGAATTAAAGTTTAAAATGAAAAAGTCAAATATCATGGTTCAGTTTCTTTAAAGAGAAACATTCATTTCGAGCGTGCCCCTGTCATATCAAAGGCCTACTGTTGATTTTTATATAGTCGGTCTTTCTGCTTGTGCGATAATAAAACTTCTCAAATGCAATTGTGATGTTAGGCTGTATAAGACGTTAACTTTAGTAAAAATCGTTTGTTCCTTCTTTCATCAAAATTTTGGATTATCGATTATCGAAGACATTCCAATACAAAACACTGCCAGGCACACAAAGTACATTTGTGTGAAATTTAAAATTAAAAAAATCGGACCAACCGTCTAAGAATCCATAGGGAACGAGCCCTCATACACACACAGATACACAGACACACATACATACAGACGCACACATGCAGACACACACACATACAAAGTTTATTTTTATATATAACAGTAGAGATATTATACGTAGTGTCGTCATAGTGGTGTATATACAATTGTTAATTTATAAACCGATCAACGTTGTATCTTCTCATGTATGTATAATATCTACCCATTGTCATAGATGTATATATGTGTCCACGTATAAATTCGGTGTGTGCGCGTGTGTGTGTGTGTGTGTGTGTGTGCGTGTGTGTGTATGTGTGTGTGCATATGTGTGTGTGCGTACGTGTGTGCGTGTGTCTGTGTGTGCGTGTATGTATGTATGCGTGTGTTTGCATGTGGGTGTGTACGTGTGTGTGTGGGTGTGTGTGTGTGTGTGTGTGTGTGTGTGTGTGTGTGTGTGTGTGTGTGTGTGTGTGTGTGTGTGTGTGTGTGTGCACGAGTGTCTGTGCAGTGTATTTGACACAAAAGACAGTTTACAGAAACCTCAATAAACAGTTCGATAAAACATGGCTGTTCAGTAAACGGACTGCTACCCTCAGTTCACTGGCAATTGGCACTCGACTTGAAACTCTGTAATAATACTTCCAACTTCCATTGTATCACGCCGTTATGCACACGACATCTTCTTGTTCATCTTTAAGTATCTTTTATTTCATTCCATGTCCCAGTTACACTGTCAAGTCCCCACCCCCCACAACAAAAAAAAAAGAACCTAATCTACACACTGCCGTTGATGACATTGTTGGATTGTCCGCCCGTCTCCACTTCTTGTCCTGACTGATTCTCCTCGATTTGTATTTACTTAATATAATCGAGCTGTTCTCTTTCAATTGCATTATTGTCCAAAATCAGTCGACGTTTTATTATTGTTTATTTTCCATTTGCCCCAAATATTTAACTTGTTTTCGTTTAACTTTCTGTTGTGTCCGCACAAATAATTAACAAGAACACGGAAAGTAAAGGTATAACAATAATATATTAGGCAGAAAAGTTATATACATATTTACATGTCTTCAGATATACTTCAGTTGGAGATATTCCGGCAGGTGGCGTGTTGCATGTCTTACTGGAGACAACATAGGCGTCTTGCCTATTTGGCGGTCCTTGCAAAACTCACCCCGTACTGGTGATTGATACCGTTATATATCTCACTCACCCACCTATGTTAATTAGTGTGCGTCTCCACAACACTTTCATTATTTTATTTAATTTGTTTCAATGGTTATTGTTACAGACATTTCCTTATCTGTCAAATATTTCATTTGTATCTATTTGGCTTACCTGTGTAAACTGTATAGCTAAACTAGCTAAGTTACTCGATTTTTCACCACCACAGGGTTCCAATTTGTTCCAAGTACTAAAATGAGGAATGATTGCAATATCAGGTACAGTAAATTTGAACACACCTTTTGATGAAATGGCTATAATCACATTATAAGTTTCTATAATATCAGATACTATAGACCCTGTGTAACATTACGCACTTACTGATGGCTGATAAAACGAGAGCAAGCTACCCCGTGAATTAAATAAAGGGTTCAGTTAAAAATTTTGTACAGATTCCCGAGTTCAACAGAAAGATTTCCAAGTTTGACAAGATACCCTTGAAGAAGGTTACATTGACTGAAACGTTGTGAAAATGGCCCTCAAGATGAGAACAGTAGTCCAAAGGATCCAAATAATATCAATAATCAATCATCATCTAAATAAATTCAGAAACATGATAGTTTTGTTAATATTTTCAGTCATTTTAAATTATTACTTCTTTTTCCACAAATCGCCATGAGGCAGTTTAAGATGTCTTATTACCCGGGTTATTAAGTCAGTCTGCCTCCCAGCTTTACATTATCCGTTCCTGTTTTAATAAAATGCGAGAATTTGTAAAATTGTGCTTGAACAGTTCAATGATTTTTTTTTAACAATGGTTCATTAATTCAGGCAATTTTCTAGCTTCAAATTTAGCATGCAGCTTAGCAGAAAATCCCAAAACAGACTTAATCAGCTTTTGGGCAAATATTTGCATCATCAGCAAGAGTTGCTTCCCTTTGTTAAATGACTATTAGAGCACAAAAACCCTTCATGTGAAAATAGAATTCTCCCTCTTTTCCAGTTCAATGGATGTCAAAACACGACACTCATTATATGTTCAAGTAGAAAGGATTTCAATTCTATGTTAAACGAGTTCGACCCATCCTTTAAGCCATTTTAAACATCAGATAGAGATGGCAAACAAAGCAAGGGGTACACTTTCAACGTTATTTCTGCAAGCTTACTCCTAAAATTATTTCTTCTAATATCTCCTTCATTAGAGTATGAGGCTTCTTATCTAAAACAGGAGACCCAGCATCAAAGATTGGCTATTGGAATGGTACAGATGTAACAGAGTATGGCAGATATATACAAATACTGAGCTGTGTGTGAGATGACGTCACTGTAAGGAAAAAGAAAAAGACTATAAAAAGGAGTTGAGTTATTACTTGTCCTATGTTCTTTGCAACGTACTCTGCTACAATATATGGGTCCTGAGAGTCTACATGTTAACACGTGTGCAAATGTGTAACGTTACACCGGGTTTATGGTATTTGTTTAATGAAAGTTGATTCAACAAACTTTACCTTTTCTCTCTTGAACGGTTATGCGATAATCTCCTTTTGGCCTGCAATCTTCTCAATGGTCATTGCGATATACCTCAGGAACTATTATTCACTCCCTCGCCAGAAAGAGGTCTATACGGACACAACAAGCGATTACTTCATCGCAGATTTTGACTGAGCCAGAAGAGGGTCGTATTTTCAGTCAGGATTCCTGGATCTGGGAATAGACTTCCAAGAAAAAGTAATAAATGCGATAAACAATACAGAAATTCCAGGCAAAATTGGACAGATTTCTACCACCCTTTCCCTTCATCAGGGTTTCTCAACCTTGCTTGGCTCATGCATCCCTTTCATCATTTGTAAGAATGTCATCCCGTCCCCCAGTTTCTCGTCCTTTCCAGGATTGCCTGTCTCAAAACGTGCACTGCTTGGCTATTTCAAGTGCTACGAACATACAAGCTTCAGTAACTTTTTGGTTTTCTTCTTTAAAATCTTTTGTTGAAAACAGCTTCATATTTTTGAGAGCATTTCCATAGTGCTCAAAAAAAATTTTGTTCTTGTCTTTGTGATGATGGTGAACATTTTGCAGGTGGTCCCCTGATGCAAACAGGTGGCCAGTGGTAACCATGGGTGTGGTAGGAGGACTTGGCGCCGGCCCACAAGTCCAAAAAGACTGAGGCTCGGCTTCCCAAGTTGGACAGGAAAGATGCCTGAGTTCAACAAGTTACATCAACGGAAATGTTCTGAAAATCTCTAGATGAGAATGGTAGTTCAAAGAATCGAAATAATACGAATTTGCTTGATTCGTTTTTGTTGTCCTTGCTTTCCCTTAATCAGGTACTCACAGAAGTGACCAACATTTCTAGTGGAATTTATGGCATGCGCCTGTTAGGAGTGGAACAAATCATGTTGAATTATCAGTTAACACTGATGTCCACTTCATTTCTGCCAGCTCCCGATTAGATGCTGACTAAACATCTTGGAAATAGCAGGAATTAAATTCTCTCAAAGAAAATTTGGCAGAAATTGATGTTCTTGGTCGATTGATTTTAAGTGATGTGTGAAATATCCATTGAGATGCAGGAAAACGTTGTGTAATTTAACGGATGAAGAGCGGATTACATTTTGCAAATTTTCTTAACTTTTATCTTATTTACGTTTGATGCTCTTGGAAGAAATGTTCTTAACTTATGAATTTTTTTATTCATTTTGAATATTTTTTCATCATTTTTTATCTCAACCTACATCAAGATAAATCTGGCAGATATTGGAGTTGGTCGAAGTGTCATGTGAATTTTTGTATAGCATTTATGATGGCACTAATCTTAGATGCCTCTCAGAATCACACGACTCTCCCCCATCATCATATTCGGTTTAATGTTTATTTTGCTGGCACCTATCTGACCTACTTAAGTTTTGTCTGTCACAGTTAAATTTGAAATAAAATTTTTGTTTGTCTGCCGTGCTTAAGATTGAAAAAAATTTTCCGCTTAGTCTTTAATACTTAAATTTGAAATAGAATTTCGTTGGTCTGACGTTCTAAGTTTTAAAAAAGATTTTTGCTTGGTCTGTAATACTTAAATTTGAAATAGAATTTTCGTTGGTCTGTCGTTCTTTAAGTTTGAAAAAAGATTTTTGCTTGGTCTGTAATACTTAAATTTGAAATAGAATTTTCGTTGGTCTGCCGTTCTTAAGTTTGAAAAAAGATTTTTGCTTGGTCTGTAATACATATATTTGAAATAGAATTTTTCATTGATTTGCCATGCTTAAGTTTGAAAAGATTTTCGCTTCATCTGCAATACTTAATTTTTAAATAGAATTTTTGTTGGTTTGCTGTGCATAAGTTTGAAAAAAAAATTTTTTTTGGCTTAGTCTGTAATATCTAAATTTGAAATAGAATTTCGTTGGTCTGCCATGCTTACATTGAGAAACAGTTCGCTTGGTCTGTAATAATACTTAAATTTGACATAGATTTGCGTTGGTCTTCCGTGCTTAAGTTTGAAAAAAGTTTTCGTTTGGTCTGTAATACTTAAATTAGAAATAGATATTTTGTAGGTCAGCCATATTTAAGTTTGAAATCGAATTTATAGGTCAATCACATTTTAGTTTAAAATAGGATTTTCATTGTTTGGTATGTTTTACTTTGAAATAATCATTTTGTTGGTCAGTTACGTTTAAGTCTGAAATAAACTTATTGTTGGGTGAGTAATGCTTAAGGTTGAAATAGAATTTACATTTTGGTCTGTGACAGTTAAGTTTAATATAACAATTTTGTTGGTCAGTAAAGGTTAAGTTGTAAATAGCCTTTTTGTTGGTCAGTTTAAATTTAAAAACGGAATTTTCATTGATTAATCGTATTTAAATTGTAAATAACAGTTTGGTTTGTCTGTCACTCTTTAATTTTTGCAAGAAGATTCTGTTGTTCTCTCATATATAACACATGGTATTCCGAAATGGTTATCCATATGGTATACAACTTTGCTTAACTTTGGTGATCTGAAAATCTGAGTGTCAATGTGATTCCACTATATAGCAGGGATCAACAACTTATTTGACCCCACGGGCCAGATCTCGTGTTATAATTACAGGTTGTGGGTCGGACAAAGGTCATTAATGAAAAATAAGGAAAATTACATATGTAGACCCCTGATCGACCTACATATTTAAAACCATAATAAAAATAAATATTGAGTAATCAGAAAAAAAAAAAGAAAATCTAAAATTAAAAAACACCTATCAGAAATTGGTTTTCCTCAAGGAACATCAAAATCCTTCAAAGTGAAAAAAAAAATTTTTTTTTTAATCCAAGTGAAAAGATGAAATTATGACGTGTATGTTTGAAACTATGATTGAAATTGTACCACAAACAAACCACACACACACACACACAAAAATAAAATAAAAATAAAAAAGATACACATATACATATGAGTACAAATAGTTGCACGCATATACACTTGCGGACGTACGTATGCGGTAACATCAATTTATTCATGAGGGCATGAAATTGAAAGCTGACTGAGACAACATTGTCTCTTTGAAGCTGTCCCCACCTAATGTCTGTCATTAGTCGATCAGTCAAATTAGTTCTCAGTTTGTGTTTTATGTGTATTTTTTTATATTTTATGCAAAAATTGAGGTGATCAAGTTTTGATCACGTTTTTGTGGTCACAGTATTCAAATTCCGATTGGATAAGATGAAGATAACAGCAGGTCTTTTGTTCAATTTGAAAGCTTGTCTTTTGTGTTATAGATAGAGTCATTGGTATCAGGCCTGCAGGCCAGTCAAAATGCCTTTGTGGACCGGATCCCAGGGCCTGTGTGTCATAGGTTGCTGACCCTTGTTGTATCAGCTCAAGTCAAGTCGAGAATACGTCCTCGACAATCAGTCTGACAGGGCCATTGTGACCCTGCTCTGTCGAACTGACGGATGGTCATATTCAGTTTCAAGAGGCAACCCTCCAAAGCTTTACCATCTCTTAGGAAAAGGTTAGTTTCTTATTGATCGCATGAATTTTCATTACTGAAGAAATGTCAATGAAGCAGCTCAGGCAATTTTTGTAAGCCAGAGAGCATGCTAATTATAGTGCACTGTTTTTCAAAACAACACTTGATCTTGTGCCTAACCTTCTGGATAGATGGTAAATAAAATACTGTACAATCGCAGTCTTATCCCATGTAAAGGTTTCAATAAGATGTGCCTGTGATCTTGCATCATTATTTTATTTAGTTTTCTTTTTTTTCTTTTGTTTTTGTGCTGTTGATTGAATTTGTCTTTCTTTTCATCTGAATGTTAATAAAGTTGACACAAACGGCTATCTATAAAATCATAAAGGAAACCTTGACCTCTCATTAAACACGTCTCCCTTTGATCATAACGGTGTTCATGTCTGTTAGTAGTCTTTATAAGCTGCTCATTTATCATCATCAAAGTCATAACTATGTACGAATCAAAATACCTCAACATGAGCCGCTCATGTTAATTGATATGCGATGACTCTAATAATTTGAGACTCAGAGTTATCCACTTTGTGTGTGTGTGTGTGTGTGTGTGTGTGTGTGTGTGTGTGTGTGTGTGTGCGCGCGCGTGTGTGTTTGTGCGTGTTTGTGTGTGTGTGTGTGTGCGTGTTTGTGTGTGTGTGCATGTGTGTGTCCGTGTGTGTGCATGTGTATATGTGTGCGTGTGTGTGTGCGTGCGCGTGCGTGTGTGTGCGTGCGTGTGTGTGTGTGTGTGTGCGCACGTGCGTATGCATGTGGTTGTGTGGGTGTGTGTGTGCGTGCGTGTGCATGTGTGTGCGTGTGTGCATGTGCAGATGTGTTGGGGCGTGTGTGTGTGTGCATGTGTATGCGTGTGCGTGGGCGCATGTGTGTGTGTCTGTTCGTTCCCCTATGAACTTGAAAACAGCTGGACCGATTTTTTTTTAAATTTCACACAAATGTTCTTTATGTGTCTGGTAGTGTTCTTAGACAGATTTTGTATTGGAATACATTCAATAAGTATCGATAATCGATAATCGATAATCGAAATATACTGATGGAAGGAGGAACAGGCGATTTCGACCAAAGTAACATCTTACACCAGCCTAACATCACAAGTGCATTTGAGAAGTTTTATTACCACAAAAGCCGAAAGGCCCGACATATAAAATCAACAGTAGATATATCTTTGATATAACAGGAGCGCATTAGAAATGAATATTTCTGTTTCAAGCACAATTGAAGCATGATATTTGACTTTTTCATTTTAAAACTTAAATTCAAGCCATTATCACTGCACATGTAGTAAGGACAGGCATATAAAATCAACAGTAGGTTCTTTGATATGACAGGGGTGCGTTCGAAACGGACTGTTTTTGTTTGGGGCACAATTGAAGCACTTCTGCATTTTAATTTTAATTCAAGCCATTATAGAGTAAAATTAATTTTATAAAATAAACGATAGGTTCTCTACAGTGCAATGTAAACTACAATGTATTGTGAACTAAGTTACTGCAGGAAGCATGTGAAGCTTTCTCTTGGTGCATCGCGATGGGGTCTCCAACTAGAGCAGGTAACCAATCGATTGATTAAAAATGGGCGATTTCACCGATTTCACTGACAATAAAAATATGGGAGTGTGAAGCATTTATTAATCATCATTCAGTCCCAGGCAACGTCGGGTTCCCCTGCTAGTTATCTCTAAAAAAATATTCTTGTTAAACACGTGTCGTATATTCTTACCGTTATGTGGATAGCATCATACTTCGATATGTTTCTAGATTTTCAAGATGAACATTGAGCACGACGCAGTGGATAAAGTACTTGGTAAAATTCAGTTGTATGTTATATTCTTCTAGGAGTTGGAGGATTCATTCCTCAGTGAGGGTGACACTCAAAAAATACAATGGCTAATTGCTTAGGACTTCTATACAGTCATGGCTGACGGGAACGAGAGCATGCTATTCATGTGGATTAAACAAAGATTTTTATTCACGATTCTGTCCCGATTCCGGAGTTAAACGGAAACATTCCTGAGTTCGACAAGATACACCTGAAGAAGGGATTAGATCAACCGAAACGTTACCTGAGTAATCCAAATAACAGGAATAATACTTTGTTGTAACTCAGATTTTGTCAATGTTGCTGATTCCCCGCTGTTTATTGTGAACCCTCCCAAACTTCACTCTGGTTTGATTTTAATTTATTTAAAAAAGAAGAGAGACCGAAATCAAATGAATTTGTGTGTGTGTGTGTGTGTGTGTGTGTGTGTGTGTGTGTGTGTGTGTGTGTGTGTGTGTGTGAGAGAGAGAGAGAGTGTGTGGAGAGAGAGAGAGAGAGAGAGAGAGAGAGACAGACAGACAGACAGACAGAGAAAGAGAGAAAAGGAATGAATTGGAGGGAGGGATACCATTTGCATATACTGAGAGTCTGACTTTGGTCACCTGTACCTATCGTTCCCCACACCTTTTGCTTCCTATTCCAGTGTTTTCTTCCCAAAAAACAGACTTGTGGAACTCTCTTTTTTGCTGACTGTTTTCCTCCGACCTCTAATTTAAATGTTACATATTTGCTATTGTGTATAAGATTGAATAGAAGGGATGAATAAAAGGGAAAAAGGACAAACCTCCATATATAAAAGACAAAATCACATAAAAAGAAACAGGAAGTAGCTTCTTTTGTTGAAACAAATGCTTCATTAAAGCTGGAAAAATAAAAAAATTTAATACAAGAGTCGCTCCAAAAGTAAAGCCTCCCATTTTTCAACTAAAAAATTTGAAGAGCTATGAAGACGGGAGTCGTACCATTTAAACGAACGACTTTTTTTGCTCCAGAATTGCGAACGTCCATGACAAGGGCTATTTTCTTAGAATCTCACACCATCAATATCTGCAACAGGAAGATGAAACTCTCAGGTTATGAATGCATAAGTTCAGTCATCATAACAATGCAATTTGCAATCCCCTCTGATCCATTCAGGCGAAATAAAGATAGGAGGCATTACATTTGGAACGCCCATCATCATCATCATCATCATCATCATCATCATCATCATCATCATCATCGGTTTAACGTCTGTTTTACATACTGGCATGTTTTTGGCGGCTTTTAGAAATTGGCATCTTTTTCTTAAATCCATTCTTATCATTTCCTCCCATATTGTTCTTCACCTTCCCCTCTGAACTAAAACTGCTACTCCAACTGTTCTACATCTACTATCCCAAGGCCTTTTGGTCAAGCTCAAAGTGTAGTATCTGTTCTTCAGATGCTGCACTTCCATTTCTTGTTCTCTTTCGGTGGAGGAGAAATCCTTCACGACTGAGACAATTTTAATTTTTGTACCTTTTCTCCACGTTAAAAAACGACCCTGGTGTCTAACTCTGTCCCGTGGGGAGGCATAGTAAATAGGTACATCTACTATCCCAAGAACTCTCACTCAATCGTTCAATGTGATATAGATCTCCCTCTTCTCTCCAGATGTAATTTTTCTCTGAGATCATTCCATCAGAAATGTTGGCAACCTTTACATGGTTCCTTTCTGCGAGTACGCATATTTGATTCAACAAAACCAATCGTAATAAAACAGAATCAAGCAAATTCAAAATTCTCAGAGGTCATCAGATCTAAGCCACCCATTACGCATCCAATGTATCTCATTCTCATATCATTTTTTCTCCATGCAACGCATGTCTTCAACCCCAACCCTGAGAAGGTTTCACTTCCATATGTAATCACTAGGCCTAGGACAACAGCATATTCTTTTCATTGTTTTGACTCTCGAGTGTGTATCCGTTGATATCTTATATGCTTTTATATAGAGTGATGCGGTTCTCGGTTGATTAACTGTGTCTAACTGTGTCGGATATATACTCGAGAGTCAAAACAATGATACGAATGTTATGTAGTCGTAGCCCTAGTAGCCCTATTGCATACACATGCCTGATAGACTTGGTCAACAATGATTGCATGTTTTTCTTTTTCTTTTTTTTTATATAAATTTTGTATTTTTCATATTGTTTTTTGTCCGCCGTTTAATTCTAAGTTTTCTATCCATATACTCGCTTGTAACTGCTACTTTAGTTATAACACACTGGAATAATGTTCAGAAGAGATAGAGAAAACATGTTATCAGGACTTCCTGTAACTAAAAAAGAAAGACTGATTTTCTTCATGGGTAAATGTTTGCTAGGACACAAGACATTCTATCACGAAATGTTGCACAAATAACTCGACACTTAGTGATAATATATAGTTTCATCAGCCTTTTGTTGCCATGGTAAATAATCGGGTCTGATCTTTTTTATCTTGTGTGTACTTAGTTTTATGATGAACTAGATTGGCTTGGTTGTTTTGTTTTACGGCATATCAACACTTTTTGAGCTATTAAATGATTAATCCAGTAATTTTGGTTGTCCCATTAAGAGATTCGCAAGAAAGCTGGAGTTGCTCCTGTGGCGTCACTCCTTATCCGTCGTCGGCTTCGATGGTTGGGCCACGTCATCAGTATGCCCTCAAACAAACTGTCTCGAAGAGTTCTCTTCAGTCAGCTGCCTGAAGAAACGCTACATATACTGCATCAAGCTCACCCTCAAGCGCTGCAATATCCCCTTCAATCTTTTGAAGACTTTGGCTGCGGACAGAGACACTTGCCATTCCACATGGAATGTTCATGGGATGTTCTTCTTCAACAACGAGTATGAGCAGGTAGCTACGAAACATTGCACACTGAGACATCGACGAGCAGCAGCCACTCACCATCAAAACTCAAATCCTATCTTACTGTGCTCTATTTGTGCGAAGCAGTGGAGATCACATATCGGGTTTCACGGTCATCAAACGAGTCACAAAGTAAAAAAAAAGAAATGATGAAGACGTCATCCACATGGATAGACTATCATAACTAACTAACTAACTAACTAACTAATAAGTTTGGTAAAATGCTTTTGTAGTTCAAGTTTTTTATATCTTTAAATATTTTTCCTTGGAGTTTGGTTTCGTCTGGTCTGGTTTGGTTTGATTTTGGTCGTTTGTTTTACGGCACATCAACTCTTTCCAGATTATTTAATCATCAAGCCATTTTGGTAAACAGTTTTTGTACTTTAAGTTCTTTATATCTTCAAATATTTATTTATTCATGGTGCTTGGTTTGGTTGTTTTGTTTGATGGCGAATCAACACTTTTGAGGTTATTTAATGTCAAATCTAATCCTTTTCATAACTTTTTTATGCTTCAAGTTCTTTATATCTTCAAATATTTATTCATGGTGTTTGTTTTGGTGTTTTTTATAAAGAAATATTGTCGCTTTCGTTTTTGGCTTTACAGAACATGACTGAGTTTTGTAAAAGAAAAGGAATGAATAGTAACATGTATCTTCAGACAGCCTGATCTGATAGCACCGTGATGACCTAGAATACCTGTCACAGGATGGGTAAAATTAATTTTCATAAAAGAACAGCTTTGCACCAGTTTCACATTTTCAATAAAATAATGCTACTATTTCAAAATTGGAATATTGTTTATTTTTTTTAGTTCATGGCAACAATATAATTAAACTAATCAATTTTCATGCGGATTGAACTTTATAGCTGAAATTTTAAAAACCAACATATATATATATATATATATATATATATATATATATATATATATATATATATGTAAACTAATTACATACAATGATAGAAGATATCTCGAGACACAGGAATGGGTATGTTTGATCTGGCAGAACAGTGGTTCATTAAAATTGTGGGGTCTGCGTTCGCGCCTGGTCCACAAAGTATGGAAATAAAAAATTTAAAAATAAAAAAAAAAAGTTTACAAGTGTTTTTGATATAGATGTACATAAGATACTTTGATAAGTATGTTTTAACTTACATAGGGATGGTATGATAAAATTGTGGGGAGTCTGCGTTCGCGCCTGGCCTCCATAGAATGGAAATAATCACAAACTTTAATAAAGACTTTTCATATCTATCTGCGTAAGTATACTTTGATAATTATGTTTCAGTTTGAAGAAATATGGTATAATAAATATATGGGGTGTTCGTTCGCGCCTGACCTCCATAGAATGGAAATATGTCACAAAGTTTAACAAGTTTTTTTAATATAGATCCACAGAATATTGTGATAAGTGTTTCAGTGTGAACAGGTATGGTATAATAAATTATGGGGTTTATATATTTTATTTTTTACTTTCATCATATTTTGCTTTGGTTTTGATACTCCCAAATTCGAAACTATCTCTTTACAACCCTTCCTTTTCATAACCTATCATACTTTCATAAATCAGAGTCCATTTTCTGTAGGCTGTTTTTGAACCCAGTCAACGACGGGTACTTTTGCTCGTATATATATATTAGTGATGGGACGCTTCAAATATTTTTCCCGATTCCGATACAATTATCGATTCCATACTAAATTCCCGATTCTGATACAATTACCAATTCCGATTCTTTATAAATCTCTAAATATTTAACTATAGAGTTGTTATTTTCCTCGATTTCTGTAAAAAAAAAAAAAAAAAAAAAAAAAAAAACATGTCAAAAATGCAGATATTTTTCTATACGTAAAATTACACTTGTGGAGGATAATCTATCGATTTTAGCTATACTGGTA
The DNA here is from genome assembly GCF_053919585.1 of Euprymna scolopes. Taxonomy (NCBI): domain Eukaryota; kingdom Metazoa; phylum Mollusca; class Cephalopoda; order Sepiida; family Sepiolidae; genus Euprymna; species Euprymna scolopes. Next base: position 63,565,370 of record NC_136501.1, read on the forward strand.
ATTTAAAATCAACAAATATTTTTTTAATTTTATAATTATTACCAACAATGGAAGATTATGCGTTAAACAAAATCAAATAAAAGAAAGACAATCAAAAGAATCGTTCTTGGCATCGGAAAATAGGCATCAATTTTTCCGATTCTGATACTCCAAAATTTGTCGATTTTTCCGATTCTCGATTTCGATTAATCGTCCAAACACTTTATATATATATATATATATATATATATATATATATATATATATATATATATATATATATATATATATATATAGAGAGAGAGAGAGAGAGAGAGAGAGAGAGAGAGAGAGACAAGTGATTGAATGTAAGTAATAAAAGCTGAACAGCAGTTTCTGACAGTGCCGCTAGCTTTCAAAACTTGATTAATCATTGCTGAAATTTTTGTCTATTTGGGCGTCCCTTTCAGTTGGATGCCTAGGGCCACCATCCCGTTTGCTTCACACCCCCCCACATACATGCTACTCTCTCCAAGTTCTCTCCCTACTTTAAGTAGACATCCGGGATTGACAGTGCTGCTTCCTTTTGGGTGAAATGGGAACAAAACCTTCCTGATCTGTAGACACTAATTTTAACCTCTCAGAGTCTGAGCCATGAACAGCAGGAGTCCCCCCACGCACACACACAAAACATTTCTACAATCAGATTAGGATAAGTTTTTCTGCCAATTTAATTTTATCTCTCTTAAGTTATATGTAAGCAGTTTTCACTGAGTTATCTTTCCTTGGCTTATGGATTTATTATTGCTCTTCAACCAATCATGCTAGAATATAAAACATGGCTGCGCGTGACAGATTCAGACTAACCTATTTTATACTTAAACTCGCTCTATCTACCTGGCGTAGTCCCGGAATTCATTACTGTTATTTTACTTTAAATTTGTAAATTTAAAAAAAAAACAATAATAATATGAATTTTATAAAGAGACTAGCGGGAGTATCCGGCGTTGCCCGGGTGTTTGGAAGTGTGTGTGGGGGGGGGGGGTAAGCGAACATAATAATCCTGTTTAAATATTATAAAAAAACTTCTTTTAAAAAATCGGCGAAAAAAAACAGCGAACGTGATGGAAAAATTTAAAAAAAAAACGATCGGAAAAACGGCATAAATAACCCTATTTCAATATTAAAACTTTAAAAATCGAAAAAAATATATACCTGATATCTAGGTTCGAACGTGCAATCTTAAGATAACGATGGTGCTGCTATACCGCCTGGTCTATGACCGCGTGAGCGTTGGCTAAATTGTCATATAGGGACGACTTTTTGCTACGCCTCCCTGTAGGAAAGTGCCCACTTAAGGGTAAAGGAATTAATGTTTTCGGCCAATTTTTCGATATTTGTCGTCCGAAAGGTCGAACTTCAAAATGATACCAATCTCGTGAAAATCCGTTGCCTCTGTCGAAAGTTTTTGAAAGACATACATACATACATACATTTAAACAGATTGTTGCCCTTTATATTATAGCTGTAAAAAACAATCTAAAAATCTTTTGTTCTGATATTTTACCAATGATTTGCTGCTTATCCTGATCAAAAAGCCATTCGAGGATAACAATTAATGAGATTATTAGTTGGCAATGTGCAACACATTTAAGAGGACTGGACACAATGAATGAATTTATTACCATTGGACTTGAAAACAGCCATGTTGTAATAAACTAGGAAGCAGCCATGGTATTGTTATCCACATATGTGAAGTTCGTTGGAAGAAACATTATGGATAGAAATTTCTTTTAGTTTTAGATGTGAAGGAGTTAACTCATGTTCTTACCTTTAATCTAAAATAGAAACCAAATCCATTATGATTTCAGGATTTTGGGTTATTATCTAAAATGGTCACCATTATAAAAAACCTTCCTGGGCAGAATAATTATTTCGGGGAAGATCTAGAGCGAATTACATTTTTTTAGTTTAAAGAAGATGCTACAAAGACAAAAATGAAGAAATAGCTAGTCAGAATCAAATATCGATTTGTAAGATGCATTGCTATTTAGGCTCAACATTAAAAATCCAACAAGATGATCTTATATATAAGATTAGTTGTAAATATCCGATGGTGCCGGGTGAATTTTACTTTCGTCTTCGTATTACCTGTCTTTTAAACTCTTTCTTATTTTGTGTTTATTTTTAACTAAATTATTATTGCTAGCGGGACCTGTGGAAATTCCACAGTGGACTCTTTCATATGTCATATATTGATGTTGGCATTCTGTGGATGTTCAGCATAAATGGAGACCCCCTGATATTATTGTAGCTATTTTGTTGCAACTGCAAAAGTATTTATTTAAGTTAGCAGGGATGCCCGGCGTAACCCAGTCGTGAAATACGCTTAAATATGATATTTTAATTTATGCAGATTTTATATATATTATTATAGAGTCAATTTTCTATTGATTCTTAAATGTTATAAAGTTGTTATTTCAAAAAATAAAAAAATATATCCATCTGACTTGGGTGCATTGTCTTGAATCGAAACCAAAACCAAAACTTATGAAGAAAAAAAATTACACACACACACATGTATATATGTGTGTGTGTGTGTGTGTGTGTGTGTGTGTGTGTGTGTGTTTTAATCGAAACCGAAACCAAAACTTATGAAGAATTCTTGGTAAAAGTATTTATTGCAAGAAATAAAAGGTCATAACAATTAAATAAATCTCACCTGTCTGTTTAAATGTATGTATGTATGTATGTATGTATGTATGTATGTATGTATACCTAAAACTTTCGACAGAGGTGATGGATTTTCACAAGATTTTCACGAGATCGGTATCGTTTTGAAAAGCGACCTTTCGGACGACAAATATCGAAAATTGACTAAAAACATTAATTCCTTCACCCTCAACTGGGCACTTTTCTACAAGGAGAGGTCGCTTTTTTCGCCGATATTTTCGAAAGTCATCCCCTGTTTTCGATTGATTAGCCTTAATTCTGGTTTGGCGATGGACGCAACAGCTAACGCGTCATATTTTTTCTCTCTCTCTCGTTTCCTTATTCGCGGTACGGGTTCGAGTCTTCCTGTCTACTACCACTTTTATTTATTTATTTATTTATTTATTTTTTGCTCAGCACACACCTCCAAGCACCCGGGCAACGCCGGCCATGCAGGCTAATAATACTTAAACGACAGTCACTCGGAATAAAAAAGATGCAAGCGTGACACATGAAATAACATACGCGCTATTGTATTAATATATAGATATATTTTAAATAGGATTTTGAAATTTAAATGTAATTGTCATGATATCGTTTGGGCATTACGTTATTAACTAAACCACCTAGTTGATAAACAATCGTTTCCCATATATTTCTGTCTATTCATGTACACAGTTAACTGGTTTCTATAATGCGTTCTACACTGGCGTTTAACTGGTTTCTATAATGCGTTCTACACTGGCGTTTAACTGGTTTCTATAATGCGTTCTACACTGGCGTTTAACTGGTTTCTATAATGCGTTCTACACTGGCGTTTAACTGGTTTCTATAATGCGTTCTACACTGGCGTTTAACTGGTTTCTATAATGCGTTCTACACTGGCGTTTAACTGGTTTCTATAATGCGTTCTACACTGGCGTTTAACTGGTTTCTATAATGCGTTCTACACTGGCGTTTAACTGGTTTCTATAATGCGTTCTACACTGGCGTTTAACTGGTTTCTATAATGCGTTCTACACTGGCGTTTAACTGGTTTCTATAATGCGTTCTACACTGGCGTTTAACTGGTTTCTATAATGCGTTCTACACTGGCGTTTAACTGGTTTCTATAATGCGTTCTACACTGGCGTTTAACTGGTTTCTATAATGCGTTCTACACTGGCATTTAACTGGTTTCTATAATGCGTTCTACACTGGCGTTTAACTGGTTTCTATAATGCGTTCTACACTGGCGTTTAATCTGCATTTTGTGTGGCAAGAAATGAGGGTTTCATTGATCTCAACGTGGAGACTTGTAGCATAAGCCTAACCTAACCCTAACCCGATTCGTGTGAAGCTTTGGAAATTTTGGAATAAGTACCGAAATCGGAAAAATTTGTGCCCATTTTCTGATGCCAAACCCGACTCCTTTAATTATTTGTTTTTATTTGATTTTGTTTAAAACAGAATCTTCCACTGCTCGTAGTAATAATAAAACAATAAATATTTATTGATTTTTAACTAAAATCTATAGATCACTTTTTCCCACATGTGTATTTTTGCGTTTGAGAAAATATCTGATGAGATTTATTTAACATGTTTTTACGGTAATCGGAAAAAATAACAACTTATTGGTTGGATATTTAGAAATTTATAAAGAATCGGAATCAATAATTGTGTCGGAATCAGGAAAAATATTGGAATCGTACCAGCACATATACACACACACACACACACACACATATATATATATATATATATATATATATATATATATATATATATATATATATATA
>NC_136501.1:63574817-63622317 GCF_053919585.1 Euprymna scolopes
CGTAGGTTTTTTTTGTTATAAGCGAAGTAAAAAAAGAAAACATCGTTTTAATTAAGCGGAGGGGGGGTAATCAAAATATCGAAAAAAATACACAAAAAAACTAACGTAAGGCAAACGAACGATGAAAACAGAAAAACGAACACGTGAAAAATAGCTTAAATAAGCCTGTTTCGATATTAAAATTTAAAAAATCGGTTGGTACCCGGATGTTTTTGGGTGTGTGGTCGGGTGTGGATAAGCGAAGTAAAAAAAAAAAAAAAAAACAGAAAAACGAACGTTACGTGAAAAATGGTTTAAATAACACTGGTTCAATATTTAAATTTAAAAAAAAAAAGAAGACATCTCACACCATAATTCGAACCCAAAACGGTTAGATAATGACCTAACGCGACGTACATGAAATTTGTTCAGTTTTTCAACTATTTAAAGTAAATCAGGTCATGACGTCATCTGGCGCATGCGTAGAACCGCTCGTCATCACGAGAAGACCGTTTTTGTCGAAAATTGTCGATTTCGGGGTGAAAAATGAACGTTTTTGACCAATTTTTCGATATTTTTCGAGCAAAGGATGGGGCTTCGATATGATACCGAGTTTGTGAATTTTCATCGTGTCTGTCGAAAGTTTTTAGCAGACACACAAACATACACACATACATACATACATACATACATACATACATACACACATACATTTTCGCTTTCATATATACAGATGATAGGTTATGAAAAGGAAGGGTTGTAAAGAGATAGCTTCGAATTTGGGGGTATCAAAACCAAAGCAAAATATGATGAAAGTAAAAATAAAATAGATAAACCCCATAATTTATTATACCATACCTGTTCACACTGAAACACTTATCACAATATTCTGTATATCTATAATAAAAAACCTTGTTAAACTTTGTGACATATCTCCATTCTATGGAGGTTAGGTGCGAACGAACACCCCATAATTTTATTATACCATATTTCTTCAAACTGAAACATAATTATCAAAGTATACTTACGCAGATAGATATGAAAAGTCTTTATTAAAGTTTGTGCCTATTTCCATTCTATGAGGTCAGGCGCGAACACAGACCCCACAATTTTATTATACCATCTCTATTTAAGTTAAAACATACTTATCAAAGTATTATTATGCACATCTATATCAAAAACACTTGTAAACGTTTTTTCTTAATTTTTTAATTTTTTATTTCCATACTTTGTGGACCTGGTGCGTACGCAAACCTCACAATTTTAATGAATCATCATTATGCCAGATCAAACATACCCATTCCTGTGTCTCTATACATCTTCTATCATTATATGTGATCACTTTTCGATAATAGTCAACCATATAGGAACCTATCCGTGACCAGACACACACACAGACGTTCAGCTTTATATATATATATATATATATATATATATATATATATATATATATATATATTGGGGGGAGATCTCTTCTTTATGCGGAAAATATCTAGTTTCTCAAAAAGGGACACTCTAGATGGAAGAGAATTAAAAAAATTACCCAAGTCATACAGGATCTCTCATTCTTTGAAGGAGGGCAGACCAAATACCGAAAGCCTCTTGCCAGAAAACTTGTTCTGTTGACATGTCGTAAGTTGTTCCATGGATATTTACGTATCACAGCTTCTTATTCTTCTCCCCACCCACACACACGCAGCTCTAATGATTGCAGAAACTAAAAGAAAAAGAAAAAAAAACGACATGGTACATCCAAAAGGTAGAATCGATCTACCGTCTCTGCTAGGTACTTCATCTAACAACTTCATAGCCTGCAACGTAGCCATAACTCTAGTCTTCTTATGGAATTTTCCCCCTACTCTATCCTTATGCTTATTCTAACCTTACATGGAAAACTACAGTTTTAAACATTATTTTTACACACTTCCACAGACTATTGAATCGATAATGTAAAGTCCAATTGTTATTGCATTCGTTGCTAAGGTTGCTGAGAAAATAGTTGGATCATTCAGAACGTACCTGACACCAAATGTGATTCTCTATCTATACAAGAGTCAGATACGTCCAAAGATGGAATACTGCTGCCACAACTGGGAAGGAGCTCCACAGAGCATTCTTTCCCGCCTTGACTGAGCACAAAATCGACTTTGAAATCTAGTGGATGAAATACTCTTCTTCTTGCTAAACCTCGTTTGCACAAAAGAGACGTTGCTAGTCTTTTACTCCTGTATGTACAGCATAGTCACGTTGACACACTGGTTCTCGCTAGATCACCAAAGTTAAGCAATGTTGAGCCTGGTCAATACCAGATGGGTCATCAATTTGGGAATTCCAAGTGTTGTATATAGGGGGGGGGGCATCGACACCTCCCTGCAAGCATTGCAAAAACCTAATGTCATCATCTCCCCTAGCAGGGATATACATGCAACTGGAGGACCGCTTGTGAATTTCATGTTTCCATGAAACTTCCTCATTTGGAGGAAACTGGTTAAACCCGCTTTAGGGTTAGTGCTACAGTTCCATTTTTCATTTCATTTTTCCACTGTATCTCTATAGTCATGATGGGTGATCGATTGAGCTCCAATTTCTGGTTCCTCCTCATAATATATTTACAGCAGGAATTCGTTTTGCTCCCTCCATGTGCCTTGATTCAGGTGGGACTTTCATGGACAGAGCTTCTTTGCAGGGGCTTCCCATCTGTGGAACACATTACTACAGGACTTCCTTCTTATTGATTACAATTTGGTCATTTTCACTCCTTACGTCAACAATTTTTTGGTTTTATTTTAAACTACCTATGAATAATAATCAGTTCATACCATTGGTCAATGTGAATGCTGCTACAGTGTCCTTCATCATTTTTTTTTTATATATAAAGTAAGATGTTCCTCTATAGAAATTATCCTGTTCACTATTTTATTTTTCTTACAATAGAGAAAGGAGGAAAACTTACCCTAACACTCGCTTCCACTATACCTGTCCCATTATATTGGTGACATGTTTCATAAACAAAGACCTTTTCCATATTACACTGCCTTTGCACGTTTTCAACACGGTTACCTCAAACGCATTAACTTCAACCTTTGAATCCTCGTTGACACTGTTGCATCTTTTGAAAGAGGTACAATTAAAAAGGTGATAATTCAAGTAGAAAAGAATCATCCAATGAGTTGATAATAGTTCAAGTAGTTACCTCCCTTGTATGGGCTTCTATTATTGTAAAAGTGAAATATTCTGCTCACCCAATGTCTGAGTAGCATAGGTTTAACACTTGGAAATGATTATCACCAGGAAGAGATCATTTACAATGAAACAAAGAAAGGGCAATTATCATAGAGGATAGAATAAAAGAGAGTCAGCTTAGTGAGAAAATTCTAAGGTTTGAGGCTAAGATTAATGTTCAGTACAATACCGCTGAAATAATAGTTATCCATGGAAAAGTCTACAAAGGTAAAAAGAGGTTAAATGTATATAGTTATCGATGGGAAAACAGGACAGGGCTCTTGCTCAAACATCCAATATAGTCCAGGCTTGGTGTGACGAGAATCTGGACATGTTCTGGTTAGAGGGGTTCTGGCCCCCTTGCTGTCCACACTTGAATCCATAGATTTATAAGGGCCCCATATGAATTTTTGGAATGAGGATTGGTTATTTGTATTATTATTCATTGGACTACTGTTCTCATCTTGAGTGTGATTTTCACAACGTTTCGGTCGATATAACCTCCGACCTTCTTCAGGTGTATCTTGTTCCCGAGTTCGACAGAAACATTCCCGAGTTGGACAAGATACACCTGAAGAAGGTCGAAGGTTATATCGACCGAAACGTTGTGAAAATCAAGATGAGAACAGTAGTCCGATGAATCCAAATAATACAAATGACCCATATGATGTTCATGTTATTGGCAAAACCAAGTATCAGCTGAATTGTTTCTGAAGTGATCTCTAGTGAACGGATATCATGCAACTCTAGAATGTGACAAAGGGGGTCTACCAAAATGCCATGAAGAATATTGTGACGTCATGGATTGTTCAGGTAGCAGCAAGGAAGCCAGACATTTTCCAACAGGACAGGGTTTCCTGTTCATACATCCAATTTAGTCCAGGTTTGGTGTGACTAGAATCTGGACATGTTTTGATTAAAGGAATTCTGACCCCCTTATGGTTCAGATTTGGATCTTTGAATACCTATGAGGCATACCTAACAGACAATCCGATAAACATACACGTAATACTGCTGATTGCTTGAGAATTGCCATCGTCAAGGCTGTAGCCAACTTGCCCAAAGAGTAGGTGATTTACGCCTGTAGGATGTTTCAGTTTTGTGTGTTTGTTGTGTTTGAAAGTGGAGAGGATAATTGGGAGGAGGAGAGATGAGATAAAAATATTATATAAAAATTACGGATATGTGAACTTTAGAAAATTTACTTTGTTTACCATAATCTACTAATAGAAAAAAAATTAAATTCTACTCGATCTTAAGTCTGGGGATGAGATTCCTAAACTGCGATTCTGTGGTTCTTAGTCTTATGCTGTAAATTAATAATATTTTAATAAATAAATACATTGTGTGTATTTCATTTTTATTTATTGTCAAGAAAAAACGATGAAAGAATCGTTTATGTTAAAAAATATTAAAAATTAAATAAATTGGATAATTATCTGATAATATACAGGGTGAGTAAAAAGTAGGTGGACAGCATTTTTAACAGGTTTATTCATCATCATCATCATCATTAAATAAATAAAACCATATTGCCTCAATTTAGGAAGATCTCTTTTTCGTCGACTGAGAACAAGGAAGATACTGTACTCTAAGCCCAGTCCAAAAACAGGATAGTAGTCTCCAAGTGCCACTATCTCCTTGGGACCATAGATTGGGAGGAAGCATTGTTCCTTGACTGACATTGCATCCTAAAAATACTTTATTTAAAAACTCGTTTTTAGCGAATTTTTTAATGAAATGTAGTGATTATTAGGTCTAATGTATATTTAATATGCCAATTAAAAACGATATATAAAGACCTGTATCCAATATGTTAAAATGTATTTTGTAAATATTTCTGTGCGCTGAAAGCACACCTTTTTTGTTATGTTCAATATTTAAGTTAAAAGTGAAACCTGGTTTTGATTTAATACGAACGAAGCAAGAACGAAAAAAAAATAGAATACATTAATAATCCATTAGTTAAATGAGCCTTTACTTTTGTTTATAAAAAAAAAATGTAAATTTATTCATCCCATGTTTCTCCTGGTATTTTCTCTGCCAACTAATCCAGCAACCTCAACTGATCTACATACCAGTAGAAGCAAAACACTCACATTAATCTTTTCAATGTGATCAAACCAACAATGTCTCCTTTTCTATACACATTTGCTTATATTATTCACATTTAATCTTCCTCTGAACTCATCAAATAAAAGCCTGTCTTTAAGACTCGCATTGCATGTCCATCATATCATTTTCATATATTTTTTAACACGTCTTCAACCTGACCAGTCTTATTAAAAGAATAAGTTTTTCCCCTTGGTTGATTTTTCTTTTAAGGTGACGATTTAGGAATTTCTACATATTAAAAAAACTGTTCGATAAGATTACATTATTTTTTTTTACTTGGGAGTCTTTACTTATCAAGGCCTGAAGACCATTCGAGGATAAGGGTTAATGAATGTAAGGTGGTAGTGTCATAATCTTCAATGGTGTAAATTGGGTAGAATTTGATTATTGAATGTGACGGTTCAACAAGAACTTGTTTACATTGGATTTGAAGGTTACCGTGTTGTATTCGATCAAGAAACAAGCCAGCAGAACAGTGTTCTACAGATGGGTAGTTCTGGGAAAGAAGCTTTGTTCATGGAATCTGCGTTTAGATTTAAGCACAATTAGAGAGAGGAGGAACAATGTATATAGTAGTTAGTTGAGTGCTTTTGTGAAAGTTTAGCAAGAGGGAACCATACAGCAGCAATATACAACAGATGAAGGATGTAACTGGGGAATTTCCATGGGTCCCACTAATTTTATGCATCAGGAAAAATAAAAGACATGTTTTTACAAAACTGAGCTGCAGATCCGAACAATATATCTCAGCATGTTGGATCAGGTCTGTAAGTCGCGTGTTTTTGACATCGCTATAGTAAATGGATTATATATATTGATAATTTGGCTACAGTGCGACTAATTTATAACCTTGTCATTCGCCTTGTAGATTACTAATTAATGATTATCTATAATCTGTTATGACTCGAGACACTCTAAGTTTAAAGCTGTGAACCTGAGTACAGAAATAGGAAACAGCGGATGTTCGTATTGTCTTATCTGTCCACTTGGTTCTTACTTGTTGTTGCTGATAGCTGTAAAGAACATTCTTGATTCTTCTGTTTTTACTGAGTCCTGTTGGCTGACAAATCTTTTAGAATATAGTGTGTCGATTGGAAGTGCCACTTCCATCAAAATTCTAAATTCCAACCGAGCAAAGAATTGTATCCAAGAATAACGTCCATCCAAAAGTTAACTAGGTGAGTAATATTACCTCCCCTTATTCAAATTCCAACGCAGGCACAGCACTAGCACCGCAATGCAATTCAATCCTCTACCTGTATAAGAGCCAAATACATCCTAAAATGGAGTACTGTTACTACATCAGAGGAACAGTTGCTAAGAACATCTCTCCTGCCTTCAGTGTTCAAAACTGGCTTCGAAATCTAGTAGGCAAGGACCCTTAAGAGACGTTGCGACTCTATCTCTGCTCTGTCATTGTTTTTATGGAAAGTGCTCAACTGAACTTCATTCTATGTCCTCCCCCCCCATTCACAACAAACACTCATCTAGCTGCAACCACTATCAACAATTTCTTTCACTCTCTATCCGTACCTAAATCTGAACGTAAATTCCATGAGCAAAATTTCCTTCAACTGCCTATGGAACTCAGGGTTACTTTCCAGCTAATTACAAATGGTAGTTTTCAAGTCCTATGTAAACAAGTTCTGGTTGAGCCATCCCCTTAAATAATCAAATTCTACGCAATTCCCACCACTACGGATCATTGTGCTGTTGTCTCACCAATCATCTTACATGCATTAATTCTTATCCTTGAGTGCCCTTCAGACCTTGATAAGTGGTGATTGTCTTATGAATAAAAAATTAATTAAAAAGTAGAAGGTAGGAAATAGATCAATATACATCAGGCTGAAATTGTCTGCTAACAACTTTAAAGGCAGTTGGCCAGCAAACTTCAAATTTGGTAAGAATGGTCTCCAACGTACACAGATTATCCTGTTATCTTTAAAGAGGTCACCAACAGAGCATGACCTTTCATTCTTGTATTTAAACCCTTTAAATGAGATTTCAACCATAGTTACATTAAGGATTCTACCTGTTCCACTAGTTGGGAGGGGAGCTCCTGCTCCTAAAAAAAAAAGAGCTACTCCTTTCTATGCTCAGTTTGCACCTTAAAATCACCTACTGAAATATGCAACACATTTCCCACGTTATTTTCGAATGTCCTCATTTATTTGTCTTCACTTCTTGGTTGCAGCAAAAAAAAAATTAGTGTGCCCCAGAAGTGTGCTACTTTCTGCAAGGGTGTAGTTAGGAAGGACCAGTGAGGGGGGGGGGAACTTTTATTGCAACAATTTTACAAAATATAGTGTTTTGTTCATTTCGTTTCATTTTAGTAAAGTTTTGCTTCGTTTCGTTCATTTTTTTTTTTTTTTTATAATTAGGGCAGCCTAAAAATTGCAATCAAAGCTCATTGAATGTTCTTCTAACGTGGAATTTAAATATTTATGAATTTTTTTATGTTATTACTTTATCAAATTACTCAACCTGATTGATAAATTCAATTTTTGGATAACTTTTAATATTTCATAGTTTTTTCATTAAGCCTTGGTGCATTTTGCCACATTCTGGTTGTGATTAAATACTCATAGATGTACAGAGTAAAACGAAAAATGAACAAAACGAAACAATACAAAAAGTTTTGTTTTGTTTTCATACAAAAAAATGAAGAAATTTGAACGCAATGGTACGAAACGAATCCAAGCCTCCAAAATTCTTCTATTAGTAGGTAAACTATGAAGCAAAACTTATTCATAAGCAGTAAATAATTCCTGAATTAGCAGGCAAATTATTTATGACAAAGCAAATGGCTACCTGCCTATTTCTGGCTACCCTACTGGTGCTTTAAATTAGGGAAAATTCTGGTCAACTTCTCCGAGGGGGGAGAGGGGATCCAAAAAGCATAGAAAGCACTTTCTGTACAGCACTGGTTACATTACATACGATAAAATAAATTCTAAAATTTGAGAAAATTTTTATGATTTTAAGACCTCATAATAGGGTCTTAACTCCACTTTTCTTAACCAGTGAATTTTAACATCAGTATTTTTTAAATTACTTTAAAGTGTTTGGAGTCTGGCCTCTTGCCCCTTTTAAAAGGGTCATTTAGGTAGCATGATGCCCCACCCCTCACAGAAATATTGGATATTTTTAAATCTCTGATTTTAACGTGATAAAATAGATAAGGAGGAGGAGAAGGAGGAGGAACAACAACAACAACAACAACAACAGCAGCAGCAGCAGCCTGCCCTTTCGATAAAAGAGTGCAAAAGAAAGAACATGAATAAAAAAAATAAATATGGAGACCTAAAATGGGAATTAATTAGACTATGGAAATGTAAAGAGGTTAATGTGATTCCCATTGTAATATGAAATAATAGTAAAAATCATTATTATTATTATTATTATTATTATTATTATTATTATTATTATTATTATTATTATCATTCGGTTTTACAGGTATGTGTTGGACGGATTTTAGAAAATGAGCTCGAAATTTCTGGTTCTGGCTATATCTTTATTCATCCCTCTTTCTTAAATTCCATTCTCATATATTTTTTTGGTTTTTCCTGCCAACTGATCCAGCAACCTCAACTGATCTACATACTAGTAGAAGCAAAACACTCGCATCAATTTTTTCAATGTGACCAAACCAACAATGTCTCCTTTTCTACACACATTTTCTTATATTATCAACATTTAATCTTCCTCTGAACTCATCAAATAAAAGCCTGTCTTTAAGACTCACATTAGATGTCCATCATATCATTTTCATATATTTTTCAACATACGTCTTCAACCTGACTAGGTTTTACTTCTGTACATTATCACACTGTGCACACATACCTGATAGACTCTTTTCTTGGTCGACTCTATTGATTACTTCATTCATTTCTAATTTTGATATCACATAAGCACCACCTCCTCCCTGTGCTCTAATGTTTTCACTTGGGGATATTTTTATCTCGGGCCCCAAAACCAACAGAGTCTAAGCCATTTTTGAAATGATCTTTTCCCTGTTGACTGTGATGGTCCTGTAAAGTTCTAGGAGGTCCATCCTTCCAGACTTTGACTTTTTCCTTTTAGAAGGGATTAGTCTACTGCTAATCACCTGAGACACCTCTAGTAGGGAATGTCGACAGAGCTGCCCAGTAATTTTTTGCAGGCCAGAGTGTTCTTCCTCTGAGTCACTGGCTCTTCAATCCCACTTTCCGACCCTTGTGCCACATTTTCCTGATGGAATGGAAACAAATAACCTCACCAAGTTCACAAAACTCCTTGTGGACAACTTCAATAGCTTCACCACTCAGATATAATTTCTCCACGTCTGTGTTCTTATACATCTTGTCTTACACTTCTGTTTATCCTTTCTAAACCTTTAATTCCGTTGCACTTATTGTCTTCTCAGCAAAAAATTGGGTTGCGTTCACAAACAAGAATTCCCTCAGAGCTTTCAAACACTACCACTACTGATCATCAATTTGATCTTTTTAATATTTACTCCCTGACCTTTATTTTACATATCCTGTACTGAATACTGAATAATGATACAAAAATTTATTTTTAAAAATTAATATTTCATCATCATCATCATCGTCATCGTCATCATCATCTTCATCATCATCATCATCATCATCATCAGTTTGACATCCATTTTACATGCTGTCATGTGTTAAACGCTTTAAGAAATCAACTTCCAAACTAACCTATCTCTGGCCAGGTCTTTGTTTCTTTCCCTCGGCTCCATTCGTTTCACGTCTGTCTATGTTTTCCTTGGCCTTCCCCTGTCTGTGAACTGACCCTGCTATCTCAACTGTTCTACATCCACTCACCCAAACACTCTCAGGAATTCTTTTAATGTGGCCAATATCACATTTTTTACATTTATTATGATGCCAGAAACATATTTCAGGGGTCAGGGTTAAGTTTTTATATTATATTTCTCTTAGTCTGTCTGTTTCCTTTTTTCTCGGAAACTACTGGATGGATCTGACTGAAATTTTGCATGGGTCTTTCTTATGATAAGGTGCTGTGAACTAAGTATTCTGGTATCTGTTCGATACACAGTTGATGATTAATAGAGATTAATAAGGATTAGTCACCACAATACCACATCTAATCTAGAAGTTTTTTTAGAAACAACTGGACTGATCTGCCTGGCATTTTGTATGAATCCTTCTTTATGATAAAGTGCAGCAAACTAATTATTATGGCATCCATTCGATGCACAGTTGGGTATTAATAGGGATTAGCATTTAATGTAAAAATGAGCACAAATTTAACCATATTCAATCATCAATTTGGCATAAAGCACTCATTCTAAAGCATTATGGTATAGGTTTTGCCTGTTTTGAACGAACTAAAAAGTCTAATAGATACATATTTTCATTCAGTTTAGCTTTTTGAATGAACGTATTTAACAAAAAACATGTATTTATCTTTTGCTGACTCGTAGAAACATTGTTTTATTTGTATTATCCAGCCTTCTGTTTTCATCTCAAATGTTATTTGCACAACATTTCAGTTGATTTAACTTCCGGCCTTTTTCAAGTGCATCTTGGGAATTTTTATGTCAAACTCGGAAATCTGTATATAATTTTGAACGGAAACCATTATTTAATCCAAAGTAGTTTGTTCTCGTCCCATCAGTCAGGGTCAGTCTTAAAGGTATTTTTAGCTTTGCTCATAGTTAACATTGAACCTTCAACCTACAGAAGACTTCTCGCTAACAACTGATTATTATTTAGTGCTTTTATCCATTGCGCTACACATCCACAAGTTATCCCTGTGATTTAGATAAAAGGTTCTGTTCGAAATTCTATACAGATTCCCGAGTTCAGCATAAATATGTGACATAATCACAAGTCGATTGAAGTTATATAATGCTGGGTCTTGTCAATACCATATGGGTGGCTATTTGGAAGTACTAGGTGCTGTATGTATTTGTAACAGAGCATGGACACGCATATGCAGATGCATACAAAATGCGAAATGATGTCACCATAAGAAAAAAAAAACTATAAAAAGGTGAGAGTAAATTAAAGAAAATGATCATGTTAGAGACGTGGGTGACGTCACAGTCGTAATGAGAAGTCACGCATGGTGAGAGAATGAGGAAATAAATGTAATTGTTACAAAAAAAAAAAGAGTCGAGTTATTACTTGTCTTATGTTCCTTTGCGACGTAGACTGCATACAACGTGCAGGTCCCATATACAAATGTGTGTAATGTTACATATTCAGGTACGTGGGTATGTATAATACTTTAAAAAGGTGAATGCCCCTGTCTTGCACCGTTCTAGGTCACCCTTGAGCAAGGTGTAACAAGGTGTGAAGTCTCCCTCTGATATTCTGGAGGGTGTATAGGAAATAGATGGAGTTCCTTAGCCGTGGTGAAGATAATGCCCCTAGGAAAGGATGTGGGGAGGGGGGGGCTCTGTTGAATAACTAAACTGGATGGAGTGAGCCCATTGGCCCTGTAGAAAAATCTTCTAATGATAATGTTGCAAACAAAAACACCCGCTTCCAACCCAGCATGGCTCTGGAACTAGGAGTATGCGCTTTCCACAAGCGCCGGCAGGAGCTCGGCGAATACTCAGCTGATGGCTTAGAAAACTATCATGGAAATGCTCATATTAGTGAACTGGAGAGAGCAAAATATAAAACATAATAATTTACGCCTGAAGAAGGTCAAGGGTTACAATTGTCGAAACGTTGAAAGAATAAAATCCAAAGACGAGAAGAGTAGTCTGAATAATCGAAAGGATCAATTCTCATTTGAAAAAGGTATAAAATAAAGTCACATACTTTTGAAAATCAATGGCTGCAATCATTTCAGATTTTAAACGATACAGATCAACATAGTAATATGATCAGTTTAGATAAACAATAATCTTAATACCTTTTTAATAGATTGAGGCCAAGGTATTATGAGACAGATCTGTTCTCCGTTCGTTTGGGTGGGGTCTCAGTGATGCAATCTTATTTGACATAGACATTGACATGTGACAACCTCAACGTTATTCAGCTCACTTTAATCAGCATCCAACAAACAACCTCCAGAGCCATCCCCTCCATTGAGATAGGCGCCGGTGCAATGTTTTCTTTATGTTGCTAAGTGACAAATATGGACTCATCTATTAAAAAGATTTAGATGTTAGTGCTCTCCATCCTTCATCTTTTGTTGTTGGAGGTCATATTGGTGATGTGTTCTCCATCTTTCCAGAACAGTTTTGCATTCCTTTCATATCCTCTTATACAGCGTGGAACGATAAATTTATCGCTCTAAAGAAAATAACACTACAGCTTTATTTTAAAACTTTTATTGAAAAAAATCAATTCAGGTAACTTGATTATGTAGTAGAGCTGACATCTATTCAATGTAGTCGCCCTCAACCTCAATCACCACCTCTATATGGATCTGGAACTAGGAGTATGCGCTTTCCACAAGCGCCGGCAGGAGCTCGGCGAATACTCAGCTGATGGCAGCGATCAGACTGGCTTTGGTGTTGTGGGAGGTCATGTTGGTGATGTTCTCGATATATGATCAAACGAAGTAGTCCAACTGGTTTAGGTTGGAAGAGGGGGGGCAGTGAGACAGGGGTACAAAGTCATAGCATTCCTTCTGAAGCCGAGCCTGGGTCTCTGAGCTGGCGCCGAGTCCTGCTACCACACTTTTCAGCACATCCAGGTACACTTTGGTGTTGACTTTTAAGCCAACTTTGAAAATGTGAGGTAGCATGATGTGACCCTCACTTGAAACCACTCTAAAGACAATAACCGTGTTCGGAAACTTCATTGAGTTGTGCCCTCAAGCGTTGAACTTTCCGGATGTCCTGTTTTCATAACTTGAATCAGCAGAGAGCATAAGTTGTACAGCGACGCATCTCTGATCTCACTCGTTGACCATTGCGTCACTGTTGAACATGATAGAAGACTCCTATAGCTGTTGGGATTTTTACACAACTGGCCAACTAGTAGATGGTCTGCAACAAAAAAAGAAAACAAGTTTTCATTAAACGGAAATGGAATCATGTTGTCTTTTCTATGGAGACAATTTTATCGTTTCACCCTGTAAAGATCGAAATCAACTCATAATGGTGCTAAAATCTTATGTCTGGAATCCTGATTCTAATTTTAATTAAAATCCATGATATGATATTGAAGTTAGAATATGTCTAAAACTTAAGGCTTAATCTTAGAAGAAATTGTAATTCAGAGAATATTGCTTAATTTGTGTCCAATGACTAAGGATCAAATTTAATACAAATTTGAAATATGGTCAAGGAATTGTAATTTGGGAAATATCAATTAATTGATTTCTAAAATTAAATCGAAAGTATTGGAATTTTGATGAAGGGCTTCAATCCCCTCTTTTCGCCTTTGTATAAAACTAAATTAAACTAAATATAGCCCATATTATCCACACGCCTAACAAATATATGGATGAACCCTCTATTAAAGGAAATGATGATTTGCATTAAGAATTAAAAGAATTGAGTCCTTTTGGTTATCAATATTGTAATAAACTGTAAACAAAATTAACAATTTCAGTAGCAGATTCAGTTGATGAAACACTGGACGCCAACCATAGGGGGTATGGATTTCGAATCTCTCTACATTAAACCACACTGATGATTTTTGAAAAAAAGAAACAGTTGTCTGTGGATGATTATATTACATTCCACTCTATAATAAGGACCAGTCTGTATTTAATTGTATACAAAAAATATATGTAGCTTCTCCTGTCATGCAAAAGTTAGTGTGCAAAATACGTGTCTTTGAGAGGAAGTGAGAAAGCAAATAGCAAGTCAGACAACCATCACAGATTTACTCTGTCATCTAACATTAATTTGGAAAGAAATTTACATTTTATAATAAAAAGTTAACTCTGTGTGTTGTTGTCTTTAAATCATCAGAAATGGTAATAATTGATATATAAACAAGTGAAGCATGCATGGTCCCCCATGAGTGCACAGTGAACAAGGCATAAAAAATGACTAAGTTCAGCATTTATCGCCCCTCCCCCCCCCCCCATTTAGCCTCAAATGTCACCAGGGGACGTCAAATCCTGGTGAACAAACGGTGCAGTTTTAGGCCTTAACATATGTTAACTTGAGTTCTGCACCATGCAAAAAAAGAAATGACTAAGTCCATCATTTTCAATCCCCCTCCATTTAGCTCCAAAAGTCCCCAAGGCCTTAACATATTTAAATTTGAGTTCAGCCCCATGCAAAACTGCTAAATAGACATACACAGAAAATTTTGGACAAATATGGTAAAATAGTCACAAAAATGGAGTGATTTTATTAGCCCTAAAAGAGCCCTGGGGCAAACCCAAGACTTATCGCAAAGTATAGACAAGCAAAATTATATAGAAATCAGTTACAACTTTTCAGAAAGTTTTATTAAAACCCAAGGCATCAATTTTTTTTAATAAGCAGAAAAGTGTCAATTTTAGCCATTTTAACCTGAAAGGCACCCCTAGGGGAGCAACTGGAGTTTTCCCGGAAAATTTGTTCTGTTTTTTTCATATCATGTTTAATGCTTGTGCAAAATTTCAAAATATTCCAAGGTGTAGTTATTGAGAAAAGTACGGACGAACGAACAAGGGTGAATTTACAGGTCCACCTCCTTTTGTCGAGGGACTAAAAATTAAATTACTGATGTAATTCTATGATTAATATAACTAGATAAATAGCAAGTGAAAATACTATACTGCATAAAGCATATACTTTTTGTCATTTTTGATGGGAGGTTTATACTAGTATATATATATATATATATATATATATATATATATATATATATATATATATAAGAAAGAGAGAGAGAGAGTCAGCCACAGTTAGATTGTTTCGTTGTATCACAACTCTTTAGTGTGACTGCACAAGCAACTGCTTCAAGCTGTGATTGAAACTTGACTGTCTAGATGACAGTCGGCGCTTATAACCCCAAGGCCATTTAGCTGCTGCCAAGGTAGATAAAATCATAATGATAAACATTGGAAGCTTCATTTGTTAATACAAAATGCATTACATTAGGTGCGAGTGGCAGTATATTATTTTGGGAAAGGTTATTGCACACTAACTCAAGAGAACACTAATTGTCGTTGCCAATGAGAAACCAATGATAAGTGGCTGTTGCATTAACGTAATGTCATTTGCAATGGTTATCGAAAGAGGTGGAGAGTACTGGAAATCTGAGGAGATTTGTAGTTACTCAGAATCTGGAGAACATCACTGGTTGTTGGCTGTTGGCAGTGAGTAATCATTGAGGATGACCAGTGTGAAAATTCCTAGTGAGTACATATAATAATAATAATAATAATAATAGTAGTAATAATAATAATAATAATAATAAAATACAAAAGGGTCAAGAAGGACAGAAAACCTGAGTGCAAGAAAGCACTAACCTTACCTCCACTGGATGAGTACGAAGAAGACTGCGACCTTGAAGAGAATTGTGCCCACCCAAATTCCAGCGAAGACTAATAGTCATTGAATAGCGAGAAGGCAATGGTAAGCAACTATTGCGATAACACAATAAATATTTGCAAAGGTTATCAAAAGAGGTGGAGAGTACTGAAAATATGGGAAGACTTGTTGTCACTTAGACACCAGATAACATCATCGATTGTTGTCAGTGAGCAATCTCTGATGATAACCTGTGTGAGAACATAGTGACTACATATAATGATGATGATTATCATAATCATCCTCATCATTATCATCATCATGTGCAAGTCTTGTAGAGGCCAGAAACGCACAAATACACACACACGAGAAGTGATCATGCAATTTTATTCACTTATTGTTCTAATATTTCCCCTTTCATGTTTTTCATCTTTCTTTAAAAATATGGCACTAAAAATATTTCACTAGGCCAACAATGTTCGCGTGGATGCAAGAATGAAACATTATCAAAAAAAAAAAAAACATCTTCATTCTTCTGGAATGTTCTGATCGCCGGCAGCCGTGCAACTAGCTAATTTGATTGAAATGTTAAACTTGCATGAACCAAAATAGTTTGTAATCAGAATTTATACGTTGTGATAATTTTAGGCAGATAAATTGCTTTTTTACAAAATGCTTCTGGCATTTCATTGATATTTCATCGCTGAGACTCAATCGATTGTTTGTTACACTACAAGAAAAAGAAATAGTTCGTGCTACTTTGGCTTGAGATCTACAATGAAAAAAATATCTACACCGTGTACGAGTTACTTTGGCTTTACATCTACAAGGAGGATATATCTACGCCATACGGGTGCTACTTCGATTTGATATCTACAAAAAATATATATTTACATGGTATGCTTCTCATTCTTCCCCCCCCTCCCCAAATTTTTGCGTCTTGCCGGGATCTTTCAATTCCTTTTCTATGTGCTCTAGTGTGGGAATCGATAGAATTTTTTTGATGATTTATAGAAGAATGACGAAAATTGAGTTGGTTTGAATTAGCATTTTTTATTTTTTACAAGGGAGTCACCGCTTATCAAGACCCGACAACCACTCGAGGATAAGGAATAATGAGTGTATAGTGGTCACTGGGACAACAGTGTAGTACTTGTTAGTGGTAGAAATTTGGTATGATTTGATTATTTAAGAGGACGGCTCAACAAGAACTTATTTACATTAGACTTGAAGATAACCATATTGTAATCAGCTGTAAAGCAGAATAGTAACAGAGTTCCACAGGCAGGCAGTTCTTGGGTTAAAGATTTGTTCGTGGAATTTGTGTTTAGATTTAGGCATGGATAGGGGGTGAGGTAAATTGTTGATAGTGGTTGTAGCTAGACGAGTGTTTGTTAAGAAGGTTTGGCAAGAGGGGCATAGACAAACGCTTACCATGAAAATTACGATAGAGCAGAGGCAGGCTGGCAACATCTCTTCTATAGCATAAGAAGCTCTCTATTCGTCAGCATAGATTACTGTGACCCATGATTGAATAATTGACTGAAGTGTCATAGTTTCTTCTTTGAATCTTAGAGTTTAGGTTAGAGTTCCAGGCTCGGTAACTACACGTTCTTTTGAAACTAATTAAGAGAAGTGTTCTTGCTCTTGTAACATATTGGTTAAGTGGGTTAGGGTTAGGCACTTATTTTACAACCTAATTCTTTTAGGTTAAGTGGGTAGGGTTAGACACTTTTTTTTACAACCTAATTCTCTTAGATTAAATGGGTAGGGTTAGACACTTTTTTTTTACAACCTAATTCTCTTAGATTAAATGGGTAGGGTTAGGGTTAGACACATTTTATAATCTAATTTTCTTAGGTTAAGTGGGTTAGGGTTAGACATATTTTATAACCTAATTCGCTTTAAAAAAAAAAGTGTCTAACCCTACCCACTTAACCTAAAAGAATTAGGTTGTAAAATAAGTGTCTAACCCTAACCCTATCCACTTAACCCAAGAATATTAGGTTGTAAAAAAGTGTCTGACTCAAACCCACTTTACATAAGTATATTAGGTTATTAAAAACAGTGTCTAACTCTAAGCGTCTAAGATCTAAATACAGAAATAAAAAACTGATGTTTCTTTTTGTTTTCAGAATAATAGTGGGTTATGGGTTAGTGTTAGATACTTTTTTAATAACCTAAAACATAAGTTAAGTGGATTAAGGTTAGGGTTAAACACTTTTTTTTTAATCTGACACTCTTAGGTTAAGTGTGTTAGGGTTAGATCGTTTTTTACAGATCTAATACTTTTAACTTATGTGAGTAAGGGATAAAGTTAGACACATTTTTATGCCCTAATAATTTGAGGTGAAATGGGTAAGAGTTATAGTTAGAAACTTTTTGTATACGTAATACTCGTTTGTTAAATGGGTTAGGGTTAGAGACTTTTTATAACCTTAGTTTAGTATAAGTTTGAAAATATATAAAAATACGTTTTTTGGACTAAAGACATTTTCAATGGAATTTAATGGAATAAAAAATTGATAGCAAACAATCAAATAATTATTTTTTTTAATTAATCAATCATTTAATGAAGCTACGTGAAGTTATATGTGAACTCCAAACCCAAGTCACTTTTTAACTTTCAAGTCTGATCGACTGAATTGATGCATCCAACCGAACAGCCATGTGGAAAGAAGAAAGTTTATTTATGTCTTTACAAGCTATTACAATCCCATTGGATGTAACATAACATTATGCATTAATTTGGCAGCCTTTTATTTTTACTTCTCTTATCTTTCATGAAAGAGGCTATAAACAATATTATTATAAACATACTAGACTACCCGTGACCCGTTGGGTCAGTATGTTATATTAGCTATGGAATTCATGTATGAGCGTGACACTTGTAACGTAAAAAAAATAGTTTGTTTTTTTTTTTGACATAACAGAAACATTTCTATGAAAGTATATTAAAATGAAAAATCACGGACCGATCACTCAAACATGGGGGAAAAAAAAATCCTCCCTATTCATGTAAAGTTACCTATTTTTCGAATAATCGCTCAAAAATCGAAAATTAAACATGATTTTCCTACGAATCGAACGCCGGCGAAAGTCATTTAGCAGCAAAAACGCACATGAACCTACCGATGAGAAATATAAGAATGAAAAACCCATATTGGAATCCTTCAACCAAGTTATAGAAAGTTAAAATCTAAAAAAAACAAATAATTAATAAAACCTGAAGCAAAAAAATAAAACCTAAATAAATAAAATGAAATAAAACTAATATTGAAACAGATTAGTAAATGTGTCAACAAATTCACCGTTCTCACACAACTATTTTGTATCTAGAAATGTACACAAAAAATAAAAAAAGAAGGAAGGAAGGAAAAGGAACGGATAGAGAGTAGTAGTAGTAGTAGTAGTAGTCTTGGATTTACTACAATTGTTCTTATGTTTTTCAACGGGTTAAAGTTGTTTAGTTGTAAGAAAATAGCGACAGTATAATTGTAATAAAGAATAGTTGCAAAACACCCCCACTCTTCCCGTGTTAAATAATAATTTCGAAATAATAACGCTAATATTTCAGTGCGCAGGTCAAAATCTGCAAAAGAAGCGATTTGTGTTTATTTGTTTCCGTTGTTATAGGTTAATGTGTATGCGCGAATGCGCAACTGGATGTCATAAACTGGAAAGTGGGTTACATCACTCGTTACAAGGTCATTTGAGTTTTATAATTATATAGATTTAAAATTCTTAACTACACACACACACACACACACATATATATATATATCTATATATCTATAAAAGTGAACGTGTCTGTCTGTCTGTCTGTGTGTGTGTCTGTGTGTCTGTCTGTCTGTGTACATTTCCCTACGCAATAACTCTGTCAATTTTTAGTTTATAGACTCGAAATTTGAAATACCGGGTACTGAGATTTGGGAAAATCGATGTGACGGGTGTCAGCCAGAAATTTCGCTGTTAAGGGGTCAAATTTCAACGATTTGTCCTTTAAGAACTCTACCAAACTCCTCCGACAATTTTGGGTCTAGACACTTGAAATTTTAGATATAGGTTCCTTGAACATGGATCTAACTTAATAAAGTGATTTGAGCCCGAAACAATAAATTTTAAGGGGTCATAATAGGGGTCAAAGTTTTAAAAAATTAACTATTTTTTTTTTGTTTTTTTGCTTTTTTTGCACAGCATACACCTCCAAACACCCGAGCAACGCCGGGCAAGCCTGCTAGTATATATATATATATATATATATATATATATGTATATATATATATATATATATATATATATATATATATATATATGAATTCCTTCAGCTATAATCAAAACCGAACCCAAACTTATGAAGAATTCTTGGTAAAATTATTTATAAAAACAAAATAGATGACTTGAATGCCATCAGCTATTATGGAAATCGAAATGAAATCAAAACTTATGAAGAATTCTTGGTAAAATTATTTATTACAAGAAACGGAAGGCCATAACAATAAAACGACAAGAATAAAAAAGATGTAGGCATGAATTACACACACGCTATCGTATTAATATATAGATTTATTTATTTGTTTTGGAGAAACAAAGGATAAAGAAGAAACCGATGCAATTAGGCGCCATCTTGTTTTGGCTAGACGAGCACGTTTTGATTCCCACGTGTTCAAGTGGAGATTAACAATTCAGACACAATCTATTTTTATTCAGATTTCTTCCGATAATGAGGGGAAATAGTCGCAAAAAAATATGGGTGGAGTAGGTGAGCAGATTTATTAGTATACTTTGGTAACAGAGAGCATTGTTCATGTATCAAAGACTACTTTTTTTGTTTTAAGAGACAATGGGTACATGCTTTGAGAATGCGTGCATATGTGTTATAAATGGCGGAAGTGTACGTAACCGAATACGTTATATAGCCGTCCATATAACGAGTGCATAACCGTTTACATGTGTTATCTAACGTTCATGTATTTACGTGTCTATTGAATGTGCGTTACGTGTATAGATTTATAACAGTGTCCGTATTGATCGTCTAGTAATGTTCGTTGCGTTTATCTACAGTTCGTTGTGGATGTATATAAAAGTTCATGTATGCGAGAGTCTTTTGTGTTTATGATCGTTTCTAGTTTCTCTATTTCGTGATCGTCTGCTCGATAAGAGTATAACACGTTTTTTTATAGGGCATATAACAAACACGGACAATACAACGAGACGGAACACAGTTTTCTGCGGCCAATAGGGAAACATACCTTGTCCATCTTTGGATCTTGTTTTTACGGATCTTGGAAGCTGCCAAGGAAGCAACCAAAAGTCTCGGGTTGTATTTTCAGCAATTTGTATTCCCAGAATGTTTCGCCACTTGTCCTAAGTTTCTTACACTCTTACTATATCGTACGCCGGATATCTTCGCCGGTATTTAGAGACCATAGTCTCTGGGCCGCTTCAAGACTTCTTGGCCAAGATCAAAGTGTAGTATCTTTTCTGATGCTACACTTCAATTTGTTGTTCTCAGCCAGTTGAGAAGAAATCCTTCACGACTGAGACAATTTTTTTTATTTTTGTTCCTTTCTCCACGTTAAAAAATGACCCTCGTGTCCAACTCTGCCCTCGTGGGGAGGCATTTTAAATAGTGACTCCCTCGTCTGTTCCACTCGACTGTGTCACACCAACTCTAACTCGCAACTCTACACTGTACGTATATATCAAAAATTATCTCCCTTTCTAAATTACGTCATCAATACACGTGTCACTACATGACCATCGTCCGCCGTCTGTCATGTATTCACTTGTTATTTTTTATCAACTAAAATTCCTTACCTGCTCGGTTAATGTTACAATTCCACAGTTAACATCCTTTTTGATATCCGAACATTTTTCTATTCACATTTGTCCCTCATTGTATTTTTCACGTTCACTATCTAGTCTTCGATAACAATTACTACTACTACTACTACTACTACTACTACTACTACTACTACTACTACTACTACGACTAATAATAATAATAATAATAATAATAATAATAATAATCATCATTTCTTAGGTCATCCGGCATTGCTCTAGCAGTGCCCAACATAACACAAGGAAACTCTAATGAAACAAGAGTTACAGAATCTCTAACAGCGTCTTGAACAGACAATGCTTAAGTCTACTGACAATGAGATTCTCTATTTTCTTTTCCTTCTCACGAAATAAGAATTGCATATACGGTCGTTGAAAAGGTTGGGAAAATCCGGCTTCCCTAAACAGGGAACTCTGGATTGGTATAAAAATTAAAATTGCCTAATTGCAGAAGGATCTTTTATGGTACATATCTTTCTTTCTCATCAAATTTTTCTTGGGGTTCATATATTAAATCCATTGCTCTTTCTGTTTCTCGTAAAATCGGTTCTCTCTATCGCTCTGAACACCTTCTCAGACCTGAGGCTATTCTCTATCTCTACGAATCTCTTATCAGACACTGTTATCCATATCTGCACTGATGAATCCCGTAGAAACGTATATGTAATTTGATTAATCCCACCATTTCTTTTTCATTGCAACCTTTCTCTCACAGACGTGATGTTGCTAGTCTCGGTCTTTTTTTATAAATACTATTACGGCATGCGTAATTCAGGATTATCTGATTTATTCCCTGCTTCCTTTCTTCCAGCTCGTTTAACTTGTTCGTCTAGTGGTCTTCATTAATTTGCTGTTTTGATCTCTCATTGTAATACAGCTTTTTATGAACTACAAATTTTGTGGAACTCGCTCTCTGCTCATTGTTTTCCTTCTTCTTACAGAGTAGGTTTTTTCAAAACTAAGCGCAATAGTAGGTATCTCCTGTTTTTGCGATAATCATCTTTCGTTCTTGCTAACCACTTACATCAAGTGGGTTCGTGCCTTGTCTTCTACGATTTCCATAATGTCAAACGAAATCAAAATAATGTTCTTTTATTAAAAAGAAAAAAAAAACAAAGGTATTTTTTTACATTACCTACACCGTTGGGTGTAGGTGAACAAAAGTTAGGGCAGCGTCAAAGTGAAGAAAGGGATGAAGTAAGAAAGTTAGTGAGCTGCCGAAAGTCTATAAGCAGTTTATCTCCGAGTGAAGATTGCCGATCTGCAGGTGGGGTATTCCATTGTAACGGATGTACAATACCGAGAATAAAACACTAGATATTAGAGAACAATCTTCATTAATTCAAACAAACATTAAATTGTTTCAAAGGCATACTAAAAAGGTTAGAAAACAAGTAAGTTTGAACCTTTTTGGATTTGACCCCAAAAAATTATTCGCAAAAGAAGGCATGTGACGGCCACACGCACAAACGTAGAAGAATCATAACATGAAAGAGTACAAATCAAATGTCTGTGAATATATATACATTATTCTGATAAAAAAAAATTTTTATTCATGGCATGAAATAAGCTATTTGCTTAAAAAAAAAGTAACACTTCTTAAAATTGTTTATTTTGGGGATCAAAATTCTGTGGCGGGTGTACAGAAATTTTGTGACGGACGTACTGTTCTAAATAAATCTTAACAAAATAGTATTAAAAGCCCTAAGTGTCCTTACGTTTTAAAATGACTTGTAAGTCAAAATGGAAACTAACACAAATGAAACAAAAATAATGTCCACATGTAGGAAAAAAATCATAATTCATAATTCATCAAATGAAAATTGCCCTTGCATTCTGGCAACTGCTGGTGGGTTGATTCATCGGATAATGTTCTCTTTCTTGTAAAAGATCTTGTCCTCTTTCTTTGACCATTTCCATAAGTTTCCTGATTTGTGCATCACAGATACCTCAAAATTTTTTGTCAGCAATAACATTGATGACTTCACCGTGAAACTGTTTATCCTCATACAAAACTAAAACCCAGTCGTGGACGTTTATGACAACATTGTCAGGTATTATTTGTTCAGGATTAGGAATTTCATCATTCATGTCACTCATGGCCTTATCTGAATCATTGTCACTTTCTTCATTAATTATGTTTTCAACAATGGTGCTACTTCAAGTTGCGAAGAATTTCGAGCTTTGATACAATGTAACTTCATGGTATCAGTCACGACCAAGGTTTTTTTCCCATACTGGAAGTCTTGGAGCACATCTTTCTTTAATTTTGTCACTAGATATAAATGTTATTACTATTCCAGTATTCTGGGCTTGACCTTAGCTCCTGATCTTAAATGGAACACGTACATCAAATCAGTTGCCAAGAACCGCTGGAAAAATGGTGGGATCTTTCTATCGATCCGGTAAATATCTCACTGCTGATGCTATTCTCTATCTATATAAGAGCCAGGTACGTCCAAGGATGGAATATTGTTGCCACATCTGGGCAGGAGCTGCTAGAAAGGACTTGTCCTGCCTTAATAGAGTTCAAAATAGACTTCGTAGCCTCGTAGGAGATGTCCTTTTCTCTTCCTTGCAACCTCTATATCACAGAAGAGATGTTGCGAGTTTGTCTCTGATGTATCGTTATTTTCATGGAAGGTGTTCAACTGAGCTTTAATCTATGGTCCCCCCTCGTCAAACTTTCACAAGAAACACTCGTCTAGCTGTACACACTATCAATAATTCCCCCCACTCTTTATCTGTGCCTAAAGCTCAACGTAGATTCCATGAACAAAGCTTCTTTCTTAAAACTGTACGTCTGTGGAATTGTCTTCCGTTTTCCTGCTTTCCGGCTGACTACAATATGGTTGTGTTCAAGTCTAACGTAAATAAGTTCTTGATGAGCCGTTCTATATAAGTTATCAAATTTACCAAATTTTCATTACTAATGATTACTATATTGTGCAATGTCTACTGTACACCCTTTAACCCTTATCCTTGAGTGGCCTCTTGGCCTTGATAAGTGGTGATGCCTATGTAAAAAAAAAAAATTCAAGTTTCTTGCCAATTCACAATAGGCTGCAGCATCATTTGGGGCGGCTATAGTGGTATGAACATTTCGCCAAACCAATCGCATAACAGTACCGCCAGTTCTATCAACTGCACCTTTACCGTGCGAGGTTGCAAAGAAATTCCAAATAATTTTGAAATTGTACTCATTTTCCCATTCATGAAGGTTTGAAAACAGGAATCGTTGCTTGAATTATGAAGATGGACAATCTTTGAAAGCATTCAACAACTTTATGGCGTCATACTTTTTGCTGATACAATCAAGTAACTCTGACATGAAGGTGTATACGGCCTCTTTTGTGTGGTCTAAATTGTCAGAAACAATGACAAAGCTCTCCTTGACATTTTGGCTAACCCAAGCATGACCAGTGACAATGTTAACTTGCTGGTGAGTCCAATGAGCAGATTAAATCTCATTCTGGTTGACAATGGATGCATTCTCTGAGAAATCCAGTTGAAGAACAGATGAGGAACCATTGCACTCTTCAATAAGATTAGTAAAATGATCTTTTCTTTTGATGTATCTGTGCACAAAAAAAGTATTCATTTGCTTTTTCAGAGCATCAAAAACGTCATTGACAGTTGCTGAAATTGTGACCTTTTCAACACGTTTGTCTGGTTTTTGCCATTGTTGATATTTGATCATAGTTTGGTTATCTTCAGGTGATGGTTTGGACATTTTGATGTAATTTCTACAATCGTCAGATTTACGGTAGATACATTCCTTATTATCTTCTTCACATGTGACTTGCCTAACAAAGCTTAAAAACGTTGAAGACAAATTGGTAAACTGTTCAAGGGCTGTAAGAATAAGGCGAATAGTTTCATGGTATTGACAAACACAAACATTGTGCGGTATTTGATCAAAGAGTTTAACTTGGAACAGCCTAAGAGAGCAGAATTTTGAAAGGCCGATTTTGACTTCTTCAAACTCTTTTGTAAAGAGTTTGTATGCCTCTTAACGATATGAGCATGTGTATCGTATTTGCAAAGTTTTTTTCTCGTCTTTACCATTGATCATCCCTCGTAATATAACTAACTTTTTGCTTTTTATGAATGGAGCAGTTTTTGTTATTTAAATAAAAGTTTTAATATTATAATGCTTTGAAAACTAATAAATGATTCTTATTATATATAATGTTTTATAAACTAAAACATAAAAACCTTTATCCAAACTGTTAGGATGCTTAAAAGATGTTTTAAAATAAGCACATCAACATCAAAACATTCTTGTGACGGACATATGTAACGGACGTACAAAAAAATAGTGTACATCCGTCACAGCAAAGTTTTCTAAACTGAAAGTTTCCAGATACAAATTTTTATCCAGTTTGGTTACCCACAATATGCTTATTTAAAATCCAGAACAAAAAAACTTCAGTATTCCCACACTAGGTAAAGTAGAAAAACTTTTTGTTACTTTTTTGTGACGGACGTAGAAGGACAAAAAATCTTAGCATTTTAGCTTATAAAAAGCTAGTTAAATATTTTTGGACAATTTTCATATTGAAAACCAGTTTCCATCTGTTACCAATTACCTTATTCCATAGAGGGAAAGCGTGCCCAGGGTGGCCAAAAGATGAGGTATAAGGACAACATCAAAGCAAATCTAAAGCGGTTTCACATGGACCTTGAGACATGGGAGGACGTGGCTGGGAATAGGTTGGCATGGAGGAGCGCTGTCCACAAAGGTGCTGCGCTTTATAGTAGTGACCTAAATCAAGCTGCTGAGGATAAACGCAAGCACAGAAAGGACAGATTATTAACCAGACACACCCAACCCCACCCCACCACCACTACCTTTATCTGCCCAAATTGCACAAGACAAATTGGGTCTAGGATTGGGCTCTATGCTCACCTGAGGACCCACAGAAGCCACAACGGAGGACAGTCTTACTCGGACATGAGTGACCGCCGATGATGATGATGATTCCATAGTTATAAAAAATAAGAGATTGACGCCTTCTTTGAACTTATTTTTAAAATATACCCAGCAAAACTGTTTGTTTTTCGCTAATGACAAAATCCTCGGTTTCACAGGCAAAATTTCAGTCAAAATTTTATTTTTTCAAGTTTTAATATGACAAACTATACTTCTGAATGTCTCAGCTTCCAGTGATACCAAATATGCCATACTTTGCAGAAAAATTAATTTTCACATTGTGATTGACATTTTCGTGGAATTACCCAGGTGTCCAATGGATAAAGGCAGGAGAGAGAGAGAGAGAGAGAGAGAGAGAGAGAGAGAGAGAGAGAGAGAGAGTTGGGAAAGGAGACGTCCTACTTTGCTACTTCCAACAAATTCTCTTCTGATTGCTTTCTCAATTCCAGGGGGATGTTTAAAATTAGCACACCCTGGAAACTGATTAATCTTTGGGGGAACCAAATCACCTTACAGGGGTAACTCTCTGATACAGAAAATAAATCCGAAGATATCTTCAAAATTCTCCTTATGAACTAAGCTTCAGTTGCCTGCAGTCTCTTCTTCGTGCTGTTGGTGATTCTCCAACACTCACAGTCGTATAAAAGACCAGACAATACATACGTTCGGAGTATTCAGAGATGTTAGTGTCTATTTTAATGTTTCTCTTGATCATGATTGATGACAATCTTTTGAAGGCGACTTTGGCTGCGGCTATGTGACTTTATATTTCAGTAGTGCACCTTACATCAGATGTGATGCAGCAGTCCAGATATTTGAATTTATTAACTTGTTTAACTGGTGCATTGTAACTTTGTAGCTTGCATGTTGGAGCTTGGGTGTTCTTCGATATAAATGTTAATGCATGAAAACAATAATCACTCATAAAGTGGTTTCCTGCCTGGTACAGACATTGACGGCTATGATTCTCCATCTATCTCTAACTCGAGGCATTAATGAATTCATTGTTGCTCATCATTTATTATGTTGCCCAGGTTTTCATACTGTCACTGTATGTTTCTAGCTGCCGTCTTCTGCTTCTTCTTCCCAGTATTTTCCTGACGAGCTAATCTGTTCTAATATGCTTGTTCTGTAGACATGGCTCGTGAATTTCATTTGTCTTTTTCGTATTGTTCGTATTAGATACATTTCTGTGTCTGCCATTTCTAATACCTTCTAGTTTGTTTACTTTTCTGTCCAGGATATTTTTTTTTAAATTCTCAAAACCCAAGTTTCCGTTGGTTCCAGTCTTTTCCTCATGGTGTTGGTGATTGTCCAGTACTCACAACTGTATAATAGAACGGACCATTCATGTATTTGATGTCTATTTTAGTGTTGTTGTTAATTATAATTGCTGGCAATCTCTTGAAGGTGACTTTGGCTGCGGCTATGCGACTTTGTATGCCAGTCGTGCACTTTCCATCCAGTATCCCAGATATTTGAATTCATCAACTTGTTTAACTGGTACATTGCGACATTTGGCTTGCATGTTGGAGCTTGGGTGTTCTTGGATACTCTCATGCTTACCGTTTTTGAAATGTTTAAAGCAAGTCTTTTACTTTCATTTGCTTCCACCACAGTATCCAGCATGTGTTGGAGGGTCTCTTCGGATTGTGCTATCAATGCAACCAGGTTCATATATAAATAGCTATTATTCACAGATAAAGATATTTTTTTACATCACACACACACACACACACACACACACACACACATACTTTCGTCTTAGTTCCAAGACTTCCTCAAGATGTGATTCTTTCCTTGTCATTGACACACCATGTATTTTCAGTTTTTAACAACTACGTTTTTTTTTTTCGATTCAATCATTTTAAAGAAGTTGGATTAAAGAGGAAACATTGATGAACATATAAACAGTTTTCGGTTTTAGTTTTTATATATATATAGTTTGGCTCTCGAGTCAACCCTACGGCCTGAAACAAGACATTGCAGAAATATGTATGCACTTATGTAAACAATAATGTTTGTATAAATAAACATACTATGAACACGATCAGTTTATTCATCGAGCACTTTTTGATAAACTCATGAGTTTCAGTGAATTTACATCTAGGAAACTAAAACTATATATATATAACAGTGAAAGTGTGTGTGTGTGTGTGTGTGTGTGTGTGTGTGTGTGTGTGTGTGTGTGTGTGTGTACATTTCCCTACCAAACTATGTCAATTTTCAATCTACAAACTCGAGACTTGACATAAGGGGTATTGAGATTTGGAAAAATCTTTTTAATCGCTTTTCGGTCAGAAACTTGGCTATCAAGGGGTCAAAGTTCAACGATTTAACCTTTGAAATCTCTACCAAACTCCTCCGCCAAATTTTGGGTCTAAACACTTGAAATGTTAGATGTAGGTTACCTGGATATGCGTCAAACATTTTAATATATATATACATATGCACATAAACTGACGAACTGCAATCACTTGTGCCCCCACGACGTGAGCACCCTCGACAAACCCGACAGGCTGCTTAATCCCACCCCCACACTGTAGAGATCCCTAGATGTAAAAGATCTTTTTACTCCAATAGTTTCTTCCCCAGAACCGCTAGACTCTGGAATTCCATTCCAGGTCCCTGCTTCCCCAACAGTACTGACGTGCAGAAGTTCAAGTGTAACGTGAACCGACACCTTGCTGCCCAAATCCCTACATAGTACCCCAGTAGTTGTTGCCCCTGATAGTAGCCCCCTACACCACAGTGGCAATTTGCCTTGTTTGGGGTGAAAATGTAATAAAAAAAAAAAAAAAATTATGAGCAGTACATAGGGCCTGAGCAAAGCTAGACTGAACTGCTAGTATATATATATATATATATATATATATATATATATATATATATATATAGGAAGCTGATTGGCTAACGAAAAAATTCAATAGCATGTGTGTATATATAAATCCAAGATAACCACAACTTTTCGCATAAGCCTGACGAATTCTCACAAGAAAGAAATGCGGAATATTCTGTGTAGCTTAATTGCCATATATATTTTCATAACTTACTACTATATATATATATATATATATATATATATATATATATATATATATATATATATATATATATATAGAGAGAGAGAGAGAGAGAGAGAGAGAGAGATATGATTGGATTTTCAAAGCCAGTAGTAATTGAAGATCTGGGTTCGAGCCTTGAATATTCTTCATTGGTTGAAAAAATCACACTGATGCAACTGCATAAGTTTAAACATTTGCTTATATATATATATTTTACATTTGTCCTTTGTCTTTTCTCTCATTCAATTTCTTCCTTTCATTTAGCTGTCATTGATTTTTTTTTTTTAGCAATCGTTTGTATTTTAAGAGTTTGACCATTTTTTTTTTTTTTTTTTACCAATTTATTATTTTCACCTTTCGATTCACTCCTATTAATTTTCTAATTTCTTTTCTTTTTACAGTGGGGCATACTCCCAAGCGCAATGTCCCTTTGGGCAGTCCAAAACGAGAAACCCATCGGGCAGAACTGTTAAAAATGTATTCCAAATACAGTAAAATAATTGAGTTTGACAAGCTCACTGACCCCACAGAAACATGGGATCTTCAGGAACTGATCGGCGAGGGAACGTATGGGGAGGTGTATGCTGTAAAAAACAAGCAAACTGGTAAGTTTATTTAACTGAATTGTCTACATCAGAAAGTAGGGGGGGGTCAAACATTGCATTGCAAGGTTTCATTAAAAAATTCACAATTTTATAGCACAATTATAGAGCCACATTAAAAATTCACAATTTTATAGTACCCCCAATGTATTTTATAGAATCATATTCAAAAATTTACAATTTTATAGGAACCAGATACTATTATAAAGCCACATCAAAAATTCACAATTTTATATGGCCAGCACACTATTATAGAGCCACATTAAAAATTCATAATTTTATTGGGGCAACACACTATTATAGAGCCAGGTCAAAAATTCACAATTTTATAGGGACAACTCTTTATTATAGAGCCACGTCAAAAATTCACAATTTTGTAGGCCTCACAGCCACTCAAGGATAAGAATTAGTGAGATTTTCATTTGCATGATGCAAAGTTAAGATCAATTCACAAGACGACTTGACAGATATTTGTTTAGATTGGATTTGAAAATGAGCATGTTGTAGTTTATAAGGAAACCATCCCATAGAAACTTGTTTCATAGGTGGGAAGTTCTGTTGTCTTGATATCATCCTCCCAGGCATTACATTCTCTTTATTTGTGTGCGTATGTCCGTGTGTATGTGTGTGTGTTAGGGGTAGTGTAATAACTGTTAATTGGCATAAAACAATCCTCACAAGTATTACCTCCTTTTCTGGAAAGGGTAGATAACAGTGTAGTATACGTTCGTTTGTCATGATATAATCCTTGCAGTCATCATCTCTTTTTTTTTGGGGGGGGGGAGTACTGTAGTATCAGTTCTGTGGTCATGATACTGTCCTCCCAGACATTATCTCCTTTTGGGGGTAGTGTAGTATCTGTTCTGCTGTAATGAGATTATTCTCCTGAGCATTACCTCTTCCTCTGATGAGTAGTGTAATAAATGTTCATTCATCATGATGCCATCCTCCCTAATATTACCGTATCGTTGGGGGGGGGGGGAATGTGATAATAATGTTTGTAATATCGGTTTTGTCATCATGATCATTCTCCCAAGCATTACCGCCTTCTTTGGAGGAGGTGGGGTAGTGTAGCTACAACGGAAGCTCATGGCGGGATTATAATGCAGAAGAGGGTCAGACGAATTATACTATTTATACTTACCAGACAGATAGTTCCTTCTCCCTCTGAACGCCCACGATTTAGAACTTGAAAGGATGTGAGACAGACAAGTCGCGCCATCCATTCCCCTGTCGTGCTATATATATCTTTCTCTACTTGCGCCATTCTTTTTCCCAAAAGCAAAGTGAGCAAAAATTAAGAAAATCAAGAGAATCAATTTTAGCGCGAAATCAGACCCCATGTAGCGTTGACGTCAAAAGAAATTCATTCAAGATAGGCGATGGCCTACTGTAAGCAGGCGAAAAACTGAACGCCTTACCAACAGTGCCACGTATGAATCTACGAGGATTAAAGAGAAATCGCAGTGCACCCAGATTCAACTTACAACCGCACGGAAAAGAGCGAGGTAGCTTATAGATTTTCCTATGTAGCACAGAAGAGATGTTGCGAGTTTGTCTCTGTTTTATCGTTATTTTCATGGCAAAAGCTCGACTGAGCTCCAATCTATGATCTCGCCTCGCCAAACTTTCACGAAAAATACTTGTCTAGTTGAAACCACTAGCAATAATTTTCCCCACTCTTTATCTGTGCCTAAACCTAAACGTAGATTCCATGAACAAAACTTATTTCTTAGAACTGCACACCTGTGGAATTGTCTTCCGTTTGCCTGCTTTCCAGCTGACTACAATTTGGTAGTCTTCAAGTCCGACATAAACAAATTCTTGATGAACCGTCCACTTAAGTAATCCAATTTACCAAATTTCCATTACTAACGATTACTACAATATTATCCCATTGACTTTTATACATGCACTCAATAACCCTTATCCTTCAGAGCTTAATAAGGGGTAACTCCTATGTAAAAAAAGGAAAAACAAAGGACAGACCTCCAAAAATCACGCTTGAGATACATACAAACGTATATGTATAAGACTACAACGGAAAAGTGCGAAGCCGGTCATAGAATTCCCTATATAGCAGAAAAGGGCAAACTCCTAGAAACCTACGCTTGGATTATATATAAACTGAGGTACATATAAAGATATATATATAAGCAGAAAGCCTCAAACGGAGAAGGTTGAGGCCGCCCACAAACTTTCCTATGTATCAAAAAAGGGCGAACTGAATGTAGATTCGACTGTCTTGCACAGGGAAACAAAGAGCTGTCACTGTATGGCACAAGGCCACAAAAAAGGAATGACTATGTAGGAGTGAGATGTGAAGGATGCATCAACTTCACGTAAAATAAGAAAATTGATTTTCCGCTATGTTATGAGGAACTGCTCAGAAGTTTATGGAAATATTTATTGGCGAAAAGGACATTGTTTATCTCGTCGAAGGGGGTGTGAGGCGAAGATCAGATTATACCTGGACTATATTATCGCGTAGTGAAATCCAAGGAATCTTCAAAATTGGATGATTTTTTTTTTTGACATTTTATTTCATCTGAATACCACGTGTTTCCATCAGCTACGTATTTTGTGTATATTATTCTCAACTCTCACCCAGACCCTTTTCATCCCTATTAGACAACCAAGCTAATTTCATATAACATTAATGTTTAAATAAGTTTCTTACTTTTTGGGGGAATGGAATAATCCTTTCTAATAAAAAAAAAGAAGAGAGATTTTATTTTATTTACTGATTTTTTATGTTCGACCCTTCTTTGGCCCGTTGGGTATTGTATGAAGATTGAGGAGTACATAGAACTAAATATGATAATAATATATAATAAAAGCTATATATATATATATATATATATATATATATATATATATATATATATATATATATATATATATATATATATATATAAAAGGCTTAATATCTGTCTGTCTGTCTGTCTGTCATGCCATGTCCGTCTGTTCGGGTGTCTCCATATTTTCAAACTCTATCTCTATTATATTTAAGCATATTTTACGACCGGGCAAAACCGGGCACTAGCCCCACCGCTGGTAGAGAGAGAGAGAGAGAGAGAGAGAGAGAGAGAGAGAGAGAGAGAGAGAGAGAGAGAGAGAGAGGGGGAGGGACAGAGCAACTTGCTTATTTGAAATATCAATTAAAACACTGTAATGCATGCCTACATTTGAATTTAATTTTTTACCAGTTTTAACGATGATATCTGTAAGATAGCGCCCATTCTTCTTTATACACGGAGTTAATCGAACTTTGAAGTTTCGGTCAACTCTTTCCAACATATCGATGGCGACAGCTCGACGAATATTTTTCAGGTGAGTCATCGTTATAAACAATTGATTTCAAATATCCCTATAAAAAATAGTCATATGGTGATAAATCATGGGAATATGCTGGCCAATGAAGATTGCCCCTCCAGGAGATGAGGTGTCCTGGGAAGTTCTGCCGTAAAACAGTCATTGACGTGTGCGTTGTGTGTGCCGTCTCACCCTCCTGCTGGAACCACACATTTTCCACACCCATCTCGTTCAGTGATCGCAGTAAACACTTATTTATCATGTTGACATACCGATCAGATGTCACTGATATTGACTGTTCGTTTTCTTCAAAAAAACATGAGCCAATTATGCCAACTAGCGATAGTGCACACCAAACAGTTACACGAAGTGCGTGTAGAGGACGTTGATGAAGTTCTCTGTGGTTTTCAGGATTCCAATAAGGCAGGTTTAGCTTATTTACCGATTCCGAAAGATGGAAGCGAGCCTCATCATTGACGAAAACATGTGTGTCATCAGGTAAGCCCAAAAGCGCCTTACATGCATTTTCATGGGCAACAAAATCGCGTAACCAATTTGGATTGTGGATTAGACACTATGACATATGTTTAGTGGTAATGCTAAGGACGAGAATGTTTTGGTTTGTAATAAACAAATTATACTATTTAACACGTGTGTGTGAGTTCATTCCCTATGAACTTTAAAACGGCTGGGCCGATTTTTATGAATTTCACACAAATGTACTTTATGTATCTTAGGTGTTGTTTTTATCGAAATGTCTTCAATAAGTATCGATAATCGATAATCAAAAAATCCAATGAAAGAAAGAACAGGCGATTTGGCCAAAGTTAACACCTTATACAGCATAACATCATAAGTGCATTTCAGATGTTTTATTACCACAAAAGCAGAAAGGCCTGGCATATAAAATCAACAGTAGGTTCTTAGTTATAACAGAGGTGCGTTCGAAATGAATGTTTCTGTTTAGAGAAAAGTTGAATCATGACACTTGACTTTTTTATTTTAAACTTCAATTCAAACAATTATCACCGCTCAAGCAGAAAAGCCAGGTATATAAAATCAACAGTTGGTTCTTTGATATGACAGGGGCGCGTTCGAAATGAACCTTTCTGTTTAGAGCACAATTGAATCATGATACTTGACTTTTTCATTTTAAACTTAACTTCAAGCCATTATCACCGCCCAAGCAGAAAAGTCAGGCATATAACGGTCGGTTCTTTGATACTACAGGAGTGCGTTCGAAATCAATGTTCCTGCTTAGAGCTGAAGCAGGATAATTGACTTTTGCATTTTAAACTTTAATTCAAGCCATTACATATAAAAATAAT
The DNA here is from genome assembly GCF_053919585.1 of Euprymna scolopes. Classification (NCBI taxonomy): domain Eukaryota; kingdom Metazoa; phylum Mollusca; class Cephalopoda; order Sepiida; family Sepiolidae; genus Euprymna; species Euprymna scolopes. Next base: position 63,609,638 of record NC_136501.1, read on the forward strand.
TTTATAATATCAACAGTAGGTTCTCTACCGTGCAATGTACACTACAATGCATTGTGAACTAAGTCATTGCCGGGAGGCATGTGAATCTTCCTCCCGGTGCACTACGATGGGTCCCCGACTAGTGAAGGCAATTAATGGATTTTATTGAAAAATAGATGTCACTGATTCTGATGACAATAAAAATATGAGAGTGTGAAACATTCACCCCCGAGCAACGTTGGGTCTCCCTGCTAGCATACTATAATAGAAATATAATAATATTATATTGTCTTTCATACGAAAAGGAATATTAGCATGATGGACTAATGTACTAAAAAAAGAATTTCGCCAAAAATCGTATAATAATTAGAGATCGTCTGTCGGTGACTTACTCAGTAGATGTTTACATTAAGATTTAATTTTATATAATTCGATATAATTAATTTATTGATCAAAACACACTTTAATAAAAATTAATTCTACTTTTACAAAAAAAAAAAAGCAATGTTAAAAATCGATTGTCATATAATTACCTTTTAGCTTCTTATCTAACATATAAAGTTATTTTGTCGGATTTTCAAAATCGGACCCAAATAACAATCCCTCTGAAATATCGATATTTGCTTCAGACTAGCCGCTTTTGTTTTTGATATCCAACAGAGATCACTACAAATTAAATATTGCCTCAGTTTTTGTTTTTTTTTAATTTTTTGCATTTTCCAGAAAAATGTAATTTTGATAATAGTTATGACAGGAACCATGTTTAATTGTTTTCAATCGCTTTTAAATACTAGCAGCGACAACGACAACAACATTATTAATTTCTAATGATGAGATTTGAAAAAAAAAAAGCATTTGCAAAAAAGTGAAATAATTCCTAATAAAGTGATCTTGGCGAAAAATAATTTTATGGATAAATGGAGAGGGAGTGGCGTGAGTCGAGAAATAAATATCATTCTTCGTAAACTGACAAACATCTCATTCAGCCTTTGCAGATATTTTAATGCCTTTGCACCTTATCTTTATCAGCCATCTTGAATTTCATGACATCGAATCCAAAGAGGGGATAAAAAGAGAGAGAAATAGGCCGAGAGAAAGAGAGAGAGAGAGAGAGGAGGCAGAGAGAAAGGGAGAGAGTGACTGAAAGAAATATTAAGAGAGGGAAAGAGATATAAGCGAGAGAGAAAGTTATTGAGAGACAAACAGAGAGAAACAGCTAAAGAGAGATATAGAGACAGGCAGAGATATAGAGGCTGAGAAAGATAGAGACTGGACGGAAGAGAAACAGAGATAGAGTCAGGCAGAAAAATATAAAGACATAGGGAGGTAGAGTCTGAGAGAGGGAGGGGGAGAGAGACTGAGAGAGAAAGAGAAACAAACAGATATACAAACAGAGAGAGAGAGAGAGAGACACACACACACACACACACACACACAGAAACCGAGGTAAAGAGAGACAGAGATAGAGAGACTGAGAGGGAAACCGAGGTAGAGAGAGACAGAGATAGGGATAAAGATATAGAGAGAGAGAAACAGAGATGGAAATAGGCAGAGAAATAAAAACAAATAGGAAGAGACTGGGAAAAAGATGAAGGAAGAGAGATACTAAAAGAGAGCAATAGTTATATAGTAATAGAAAGAAAAAATGAGAGAGACAGAATGACAGTGAACAAGAGATTGAGAGAGAGGGAGAGAGACTGTTGTCACTTTTGTTCTTTTTGTTGTATTCCCATTATACAAGAATGTGTGTGTGTGTGTTAGTGTGTGTTAGTGTGTGTGTGTGTGTGTGTGTGTGTGTGTGTGTGTGTGTGTGTGTGTGTGTGTGTTTTGTATCAGATTATGCTAAAATTATTTTGTAATTCGTTTTGAAAAAGAAAATTGATTTTCAAATCAAATTTTATTCAAATGTATAAACGATAATAATCAAGTTAAGAGCTATATGCATCATTTATTTTTCATAGGAGAAGGTCTCGGGTTTATGTTACATTTGCCACGCATTATAAAATGATCAGTACAGCAATCATCTCCTCTCATAGCTCTGAGGTTATGGAAGTCCTTTAGTTGAGACATCCTAGTAATTATGTAGAGAGTAGGCTGCTTAGATCTTATATGTTTCCAGGAGTTGTAGCACTTATCTGGGATATTGAAGAACGTGTTTGTGATTGTCAGCTGGTGTTCAGAGCACTTTGCTAGGAGCATCTCATCGTTTGAGTTCATTTTCATTCTTCCAAACTTTCTCAATGTTTGAGACTACGCTTCATGTCCTACTCTTGCATTGAAGTCTCCTAGCAGGATGAATTTGCTAGCATCAAAAGTCTTGGAGAGCATGCTATCAATTGAACGATAGAATAGATATTTCGCTTCATTGCTGTTGGTCATCGTTGGTGCATAGGCTGAGATCAGTATCAAGTATCTTCTTTGACCAATGTGAGTCCTTAATAGTATAAAATGATCATCCTTTCGTGTTGGCCGTGATTCAAATTCTTTAACAAGTTGATACGATATTCTCCTCGCTCACCGCATGGGTTTCTAGACTAGTAGAATGTGTATGCTTTTTTTTTTTTATTATCTGGTTGTCTGAGACGAGTTTCTTGCATTGCTACAATGCCACCCTTATAACGTTCCAATTCATGTGATATGAGAGCTGTTCTTCTTTCGAGTCGTTCTTTATTATATAAAATAGTTCTGACATTTCCATCCCATTACTTTTCATCCTGACCTCATACTAACACAGCTACAGAATAAAGTTAAGAGATTGGCCATATATCTATTGTCCATCATTTCGCATCTATCTGGGCAATCATTAACGAAATTTTATCGACTCGTAAAATGGACCATTAACGTGGGCCAGCTCATGTTTTCCATTGTAACCTAACCCATCTTCCTTAGATCTATTAGAAGGGAAATGTATACTTAAATCTATGGTATATTCCTGGTCAGCTAATATTTTCAAACCATGTTAGATCAGAATAAAAAAGAAACAGAAAACTTTTCGTACCCTATATAAAATTTTATACATACATATATTTTGCATTTTTTATACATATATTTTTTAATCTAATGTTATTTAAACTGTTATTTGTCACGTTAATGTTACCTGTATTCAATTTAAATGTTAAAAATAAATAACAAGGGACGTAATTCATTAATGCTGTGTGTCTGATTCATCGAGAAATGTAAATTTTATAAAGTTATTATGAATTAGAGTCCATTGCATGCATGTCAAACTCAGAGTCTAGCAAGGTTCATGGGAATCAGTTTACATAGTCATAAAGGCAGCATTCCTACAAAACTTGAATGCCTACTGGAAAGAACTTCAATGCCTTTTAGACACTATTTTCGAGTGTTGAAGATCTTTATGTACATAGTTTTTCAAGACAATCTGACATGAGGATATGTTTCTCTACAAATAAACACTGGGTAAATATTTAAACCTGCTGTACCCGGCCACGCGTTGCTTTGACTCAGTTGGTTTAAATAAAAATACAAAAAAAATTTACTGTAAATTTACTGAGTATATATATATATATATATATATATATATATATATATATATATATATATATATATATACATATATATGTATGTATGTATATATAAATATATATATATATATATAGTAAAAGTTGCATTCTGTAATGTTTGTATAGAGTTAATATATTTTTTGCAATTGTTTTAACAACGAAAGTTGTTGTTTTTTTTAAAACACGTACACAAACAAACGCATGCATGGACTATAATAAGAATCAGTGGCGACACATGTATTTTTTGTTTAAGTTCTCAATACTTGTGGATACACAATATTTTGAGACTTGGTAATGCTTATAGCAAATGCACATCGAATGGTGAAGTGCAAGGCACACACACACACAAGACAGTTATGACCAAAGCATGAAAGGAAATTGATGATGTGTGAAGTAATATGTCTGGTAAGGACGCCATATTGTACTTTTAGTAACCGTTCGTTTTATGGAGCATAAAATTGGATTCCGGAATATGAGAATTATCAGAGTACAGCTAATCAGAATGTCCAGAATGTAGCGAAGGAGCTGTTATCATTTATAAATTGGAAATCGGAAAGATTATGATATATCTATGCATCTATTGGCCAGTTACAATCGGTGTGGAAAATGTAGAATTGGTCTGGTGACAACTGGTAGCAGTCATAGATATAGCACTCTCTCTCGATACTAGCGCTGAAGTACATATATTTGGTGACTTCAATGTCCACCACAGTACCTGGCTTGGATTTTCTAATTATACAGATCTAGCTGGTAGCACAACACATAGCTTCACTATATTCCATTCCCTATCTCAGACTGTTACATTCCCGACATGTTTCCCAGACCAGCAAGACCAACATGCCTCACTTCTAGATCTATTTCTGACAACAGTTCCCGATTATTGTACAACAAATGCCCACAGCCCACTCGGGAATGGTGATCACGCTGTGATAATGGTAGAAATCACCCTAAATTCTTGCCCTAAAACTGTAGATGCACTACTCAAAACAACAAAGTATTACAAAAAGGTCGACTGGGAAGCCATCAGGGAACTCATCAGAGATGCCCCATGGCAAAATATCTTTTCTCTCCCAGCTGAACAGTGTGCAAACGAGACCACTGAATGGTTAAAAACTGCAATTGAGGCACATGTTCTCACACGGAAATTCTATAGCAAACCCCACTCTCCTCAATGATTTACCTCTGCTTGTGCAGCTGCTATTGCTCAAAGGTAGCATGCGTTCCACAGATTCAACCGACATAAGTCCAGTTCAAACAGACAGAAGTATATAGAAGCCAGAAATAATTGTAAGAGAGTAATAGCGACAGCTAAGACAGATTACACTGAAACCACCAGGAAACGCATTGAAACACAGAAATTAGGAACCCGTGATTTTTGGAAAATCTACAACAGTGTAGTAAATAATTGGCAGTCAACGATCTACCACTATCAAAACAATCATGAGGTTATTTGCACGGCAACCGACAGGGCAAATCTGCTTGCCAGTCGCTTTGCCTCAAACTCCACACTGGACCCGGCACACCACTCCCTCCCCGACTTTCCTCTGCGGACAGACACCACACTAGACGATTTGAAAATCACTCCTTCTCAGGTGCATGGTATCATAAAAAACCTAGACACCTCAAAAGCATATGGACCAGATCTCGTCCCGGCTGTGCTATTAAAAAAATGCTCTGCTGAGATTGCTCCAGTTCTGTCCAAACTTTACAATAAATGCCTTAACGAATCTTGCTTTCCCGACTGCTGGAAAACCGCTTCTGTGGTACTAATCTTCAAGAATTCTGGTGAAAGAACTGACCCACTAAATTATCGCCCCATTAGCCACCTCCCGCTTTTCGCCAAAATATTTGAGTCCTTAGTTAATCAAGCCCTAGTCCAGCACCTAACAGCTGCTAAACTCCTGACCGACAAACAATATGGATTCAGACAAGTCCGTTCAACAGCAGATATCTTAACTGTAGTCTCTGAACGTATATATCGTTCACTGGACAAAACAGGGGGGGGGTAGAGCGGTAGCCCTTGATATATCTAAGGCTTTTGACAGGGTATGGCACGATGGTCTTCTAAGGAAAATTAGATCATATGGTATCACTGGAAGAATACACAATATAATTAAATCCTTCTTAAGTAAGAGAAAAATCCAAGTTGTCCTCGACGGTCGTACATCTAAACAATATGATATAAATGTGGGAGTACCCCAGAGGTCTATCCTTGGACCTTTAATTCCTGATATTCATAAATGACCTCCCTGATAAAATTGTTTCGGAGATGAGTATATTTGCCAATGACACCACCCTCTATAACAGGCATGAGGGGAAAAGAAATGAACACATATCTAAGGAAATGGCAGACTTACTAGAGGATGATCTCCAATCTGTAGTGGAATGGGGAACAAAATGGATGGTCACATTCAATGCTGCCAAGACTAAGCTTGTTTCCTTCAATAACTACAAGAAACCTTTTCTACCACTGGCTAAGAATACACTGAAAGTACTTCCTTTAAACTCCTCGGCCTAACGTTTACAGGGAACATGAACTGGAATATATACATTGAGAGCATTGCCAAGGCTGCTGCAAAGAAGGTGGGTTCTCTCTACTGTGCCAGAAATTACTTACGCCTGAAAGTATCCTGTACCTCTATAAGGCCACCATTCGCCCATGTATGGAATATTGCTGTCACATTTGGGTTAGTGCATCTGCTGGTTGTCTCTCACTCCTGGACAGGGTTCAAAAGAGAGTCGCCAACCTGATCGGTCCTGAACTGTCATCTAAACTTCAGCCTCTGTCCCATCAACGAAATGTTGCATCCCTCTGCCTGTTCTACAAATACTTTAATGGTGACTGCTCTGACGAACTGCAAGCACTTGTTTTTACCTCCTCGACGTGACTACCCCTGACGGACACGACAAGCAGCTAAGTCCCACCCCTTTACAGTAGAGATCCCTAGGTGTAAGAAAGCCTTTTACTCCAATAGTTTCTTCCCCAGAACTGCAAATCTGTGGAACTCCCTTCCGAGATACTGCTTTCCCAACTGTACTGATATGCAGAAGTTCAAGTGTAATGTGAACAAGCATCTTTCTACTCATCTTCCTTCATAATGCCTCCGAAAATTGTCCCCCCTACTTCAAAACGGCACTTGCCTTGTTTATGGGTGAAGATTGAATAAAAAAATTTTTTTTTTTAAAGTGTTGGGACTGATTATTTAGAGATAAAAATATGAACTCCTTCCTCTAAGGATGTTGCGATTGTGATGGTGTTGCTTGTCAGATGCAATGTAGCATTTAATTATAACGACTGAATGTGTCTATAATGGTGTTCGAAAGCTAGATAAGATAGTGGCTATTAGGCTAGATGTATTGATTTTATATGTGGCACCTGTTGTTGCAAACCTACGATACTTTGGAACAGAGGGGAATTTCTGTAGTCATTATATTAGATAGGAGATAACATATTATCTGCAGCACAAATAAGATCTAGTTGGTATGACTTTTACAAGGAACGGTGTACCTTTCTCCAAGTGATGTTACCTGAAATAACAAGACGAAGCTGGATACTCCACCGGACTAGATGAATTCTTGTCTCGCAATACCACAAAACCAGTAGACCATAAATAGGTATAATAAACCATATTTAAAAGATAGAGAAAAATTATGTTCCCAACTTCTTTAATAGTTCGTTGTTTGAGATTTAAAGGAGAACTAAAATGGAATATTGAAATATTTATGTATCTCATATAGAGATCAAGTGTTAGCTCTTGGAAGTCTGGCCCCTTGATTTTTGAAAACTTCGACTGAAGTAATATGAAAAAAAAAACGATTGAAACTGAAGCCGTTTAATAAAAAGTATTTCCAATATTGTCCTTAAATTTAAAAAGATGCAATACATTGGTTCTGTTCAAGAATGTAAGTACAAACTATGTAATGTTGTACGCATGCGTTAACATGTAGACACTAACGCCTCAACACATTATAGCAGAGTACGTCGCCAAAAACATAGGACAAGTAATAACTCGACTCCTTTCTTTTTAAAACAACAACATTAATCTCCGTGTACTTTCCCAAATAAAACATGATCAACAAAAATGGATGGTCACATTCAATGCTACCAAGACTAAGCTTGTTTCCTTCAATAACTACAAGAAACCTTTTCTACCACCAATAGCAATGGCTAAGTATAACCTGCCTGAAAGTACTTCCTTTAAACTCCTCGGCCTAACGTTTACAGGGGACATGAACTGGAATATATACATTGAGAGTATTGCCAAGGCTGCTGCAAAGAAGGTGGGTTCTCTCTACCGTGCCAGAAATTACTTACGCCTGAAAGTATCCTGTACCTCTATAAGGCCACCATTCGCCCATGTATGGAGTATTGTTGTCACATTTGGGCTGGTGTATCTGCTGGTTGTCTCTCACTCCTGGACAGGGTTCAAAAGAGAGTCGCCAACCTGATCGGTCCTGAACTGTCATCTAAGCTTCAGCCTCTGTCCCATCGACGAAATGTTGCATCCCTCTGACCTCTGTTCTCTCGAACACCTTTGTCTGTCTGTGCATACGGGCTTTTTATATCATTTTCTTTTTCCCTACCATGAGGTCACTTTGCACACAGCTCTTCATTTGCATACGAGGCGCTGCATGTACCGCGATGGTGGTGGGGGGCGAAAACAAGTAGGTCGATTTCTAAATGGGGCTGAATTCTAGACGGTCTCAAAAAAAAAAAGAGTTGTGGGAGTTGGAGAGTGTATATGATATTGCTTTAAGATGAGATCAATTATTAGAGTGGCCGAACGAAAAACAAAAGTTGGGTGCGTATTTTGATATTTTCCTTCCTTCTTCCACTTGTTCGTATTGCTGTCTGTGCAGGCCGCAAATAAGCTTGCAATAGGCCACATACAGCCAGCGGCTGCAATTTTGACATGCCTGGTTTTCTACACGTATATTTAAATTGCATTTTCATTACTGAATGTGTAGATTAAATAGCCACACCTTACGAATGGGTTCGTTGTTTTTGTGTTCGTCGGGAATTGTTTCAAATTGCTGAAAATGATCGATTCATTATAACACAATTTGATTATCGAAATTTGATTACCACAACAGATGCCGCGTTTTCTTTGATTTTTATTTTGTTTTTCTTGATTTTTCGTGTCATTTATCTTAAGTTTTTGTTCTATCAGCTCCATCAGCAGAAAGAAGGAAAGAAATGGCCACATGAACAGACGGTTTTGTTTCGTCTAGCGAAAATCAAGCGTTTTTCTATTCATGAGATATTCGCATTTAAATAAGCATTACGCGATCTAGAGTTACTTTCAGTGGTTTTAACTAGGCAAGGCCAAAACGGAAGGAGGGAATAAGTATTTTCTTGACGAAGTCCCTCTTTAAAAATCTACCAAAATCAAGTAATTATCCATCAATACGAAATTTTCACCGATTATTAAGTGAAGAACGAACTTTATAGTGGTGTATTTTTTTCATAATCGATGCTTAAATATATTTCTTTTTACCTACAACCCCCTCTTTATTTGTAGGTACAAATATGCTTAAAATAGTCAGCCGAAACTGAGCAAAATATATTATATTGTAGAGCGAGGTGAGGATGGTAAATAAAACAAACAAACAAACAAACAAAAACAACTGCATACGTATCAAATTTTAAGGTTCCAAATCCGAATTTTGAATGTATTTAATTTTTCATCTTTTGTGTTTTGAAGTGTGGAATATGTTAATAATAATTTGAAGTGTGGAATATGTTAATATCTTTCAAATAAGCAACAATAATTAATATATTTTCATCATTTTTACGAAAAATACTACTTTTAACTTTTTGAAAAATAATTTAATAATTTTCTTTTAGTTAGCATAACATTGCTAATATACCATTAAATAGGAAATGCTTTGAAGAATCGATACCTTAAAATCAGTAAATAACTGTGCATTTTGCTAAAAACTATGATAATTTCTTTCGGCAATTTCTTGTTACGTGATATCAATTCACCTATGGTCGCCTACACGCTAAAATAGTTGTATTGTATTTACAACAATTGTTACCTCCCCTTTTCCAAAATTAAGAATTATGTCTCGTAAATCCTTCCGTAGTTCCTTAAAAAGGGCCGTTAAATTTTGGATTTTTGAATTTTGACATGCGATTTCTTCATAATGAGATAAAAGATGAAATTCAGGTGTTTACGTTATAATATTTTTGCATATTTTTGTAGCAAATAATCATAAATCTTATTTAGACAAAAAATAATAATAATAATTGATTATAAAAGCTTTAAAAAAATATTTAATTGTTTTATCTCTTGATACAAAAAATCGAGGTGAATGGGTTTTTTTTTAATTTAAACTTTAAAATTCTATTAAAAATAGTAGAAAAGTTTTATAATATTCTGATTCTTATATGATAAAATTCAGGCTTTTATCTTTCTGGAAAAAACAGTTGCTCAAGAATAATGCACTTTAATAGATTTTAATTCGTTTAAAAAAACAACAAAAACTTGGTTTCTCTTTCACTTTTTATCCGTGCCAATTTTTAATGTTAAGTGTAGAAATGATTTTAAAAGTGATTGTAAATATTGTTTTAAAGTTGTATATATTTATGGTTTTAACGTTAATGGCATTTATGGTTTAAAACTTAAGTGTATTTATGGTTTTAAACTTAAATTGCTTGAACCTTAAGTGTATTTAAATGTATTTATGATTTTAAACATAAGTGTATTTATGGTTTTAAAATTAAGTGTGTTTATGATTTTAAAGTTAAGTGTATTTATGATTTTAACATTAAGTGTATTTATGGTTTTAAAGTTAGGTGTATTTATGGTTTTAAAGTTAGGTGTATTTATGGTTTTGAAGTTAGGTGTATTTATGATTTAACGTTAAGTGTATTATGGTTTTAAAATTAAATGTATTGATCGTTTTACGTGAAGTGTATTTATGACTTTAACGTTAAGTGTACTTATGGTTTGAAAAATAAGTGTATTTATGGTTTGAAAAATAAGTATATTTATGGTTTTAACGTTAAGAACAGTTCTCGCCTCCTTAAGTATTAAAATTCTACCTACTTCCACCACTAAGGATAAATAAGCTGTTGTCTCAGTGGCCGCTTTACACTCATTAACCCTTATCCTTGAGTGACCTCCGTGCCTTGATAAGCGGTGACCCTCTTGTAAAGAAAAAGTGAATGTAAATATCGTTTTAAAGTTGGATGTATTTATGGTTTTAAAGTTAAAAATAACAATATATAAAAGCATACATCGTCTTGTGTCAGTCTTGCATACGGCTTATTATAGCAGAACCCAGCTTCCCAAAACGTTGGCGAATCCCCCGGGCGGCGGCCAAAAGACGGAAGGCCACGCAGCAACAGTTATGTCGTTATAAATGTACTGTGAATTAAATGTATCACACGCACACACATACACACACACACACACACACACACACACACACACACACACACACACACACACAAAACATTATATGGGCCATGGGCTGTTAAGACATTTAGGACACAAGGACAATAGTCCGTCAAATAAGCCGTTAAATAAAGCGTTAGATAACACACATTTTAAAACATAGAGGGTGAATCAGCCTCTTTATGAATAAATAGCTGACCTTATTTTACTAGATGCGTGCTTGGAGAAATTTTTTCTATTTCGATTTTACGGTGCTGGTTAAGTTTGTTTTTTAATTATTTTATTTTATTTTTTCCTATGCATTGTCATATTAAAGTAAAGTTTGTTCTGCGTATACAGTTGTTTGCTATTTCACATGTACAAAAAACCTTTTCGTAGAGCAAAAGGTATTTTCATTAGAATTAAATGCAATAAAAGAGTGAATAAATTAATCGATTAATTAGTGAAGTTGCACTCTTCATTGCTTAATTCATTGATTAAATGGTTAATTAATTTATTGATTATTTGATTTTTACTTTCACTTTTTCATTCCATTTACATAGATTTATATATATATATATATATATATATATATATATATATATATATATATATATATATATATATATATATATAAACTAAAACTTGCTGCTATGATTTCAAATGATCTGAGATAACAGCAAGGGGAGACTTGATTCCAAATATTTCTCATATGTTATATCTCCTCTCTTTTGTTTTTCATACATAAAGTAAATTTCACAGTGCATAAAGCTTATTTGATACTGGAGGTATTCATAATCTTACCCTATTTCCAAAAGAGGGGAGATATAACATATGAGAAATATTTGGAATCAAGTCTCCCCTTGCTGTTATTTCAGATCATTTGAAACCATAGCAGCAAGTTTTAGTCTCCCCTTCATCAAGGCCATATATTTGGGCGATATATATATATATATATATATAGTCAATAAAATAACGGTATCGCCGGTTTCAAATCAAATATAGGGGACCAGTTTATGGTCGAGAAATATTCGACTCTCTTCAGTTTCTGTTTTATAACTTTTCTTCCGGAAATAGCGACCACGCGTTTAATTTTAATTTTTGTTTAATTTTAGCTCGAGAATTATTTGTTTATTTATTTATTTATTATTTACTAGCTGGCTACCCGGCATTGTCCGGTCGTAAAATACGTTTAAACATGACATTTTAATTCATGCAGATTAAAGAATCAGTCCTCTATCGATTATTATATATTAAGAGGAATAATTTTCCCGGTGGACTAATTCACAAAAAAAATAAAATAATAATAATAATAATAATAATAATAATAATAATAATAATAATAATAGTAATAATGCCATTCATCAAATTCCGTTTGTGTTTGTTTACAATATGACGTCAGCTGATATGTGGGCTTGGCGATGAATGACCTGGAAAGTCACTTCTGATTAATGTTTAGTTTTAAAATATGCAAACGAAAAAATGATTTGCAGCGATTTGAAATGGTTTTTCTTTTTCGATACTCATTAATAAGAAAAAATTAAAATAAAACGGTGAGGCACACCCGGACTTGAACAGGGGATCATTCGATCTGTAGTCGAATGCTCTGCCACCAAGCTATATCTCACGATTATAATATATCTGCTTTTTAAGAAGAAATGATTTGCTGAAATTTTATTATCTTCCTTCGTCAGTGTAACGTAAATTATTCCCCTGTAAAAATGATTCTTTTTTTAGCTATAAGAGAGAAAGTTTATTTTTAAGGTCGGATTTTTTTTTCGATTTTCTATAC
>NC_136501.1:63624817-63659817 GCF_053919585.1 Euprymna scolopes
AAGTTTGGCAGGGGGGACCATATATTGAAGCTCAGACGAGTACTTGCTATAAAAAAAACGATAAAGTAGAAAGAGACTCGCAACATCTCTTCTGTGGGAATTAGGTTGCAGGGAAAAGAAAGGGCATCCCCTACTAGGCTAGGAAGTTTATTTTGAATTCTGTCGGGGCATGATAAGCAGATATGACAACAATACTCCATCCTTGGATGTACTTGGCTCTTATACAGGGAGAGAATTGCATCAGCAATGAGATATCTACTGGAGCGGTAGAACGATCCCACCATTTTTCTAGCAGCCTTGGTAACGGATTTGATGTATGTGTTCCATCTCAGATCAGGAGTAAAGGTCAGACCTAGAAGCTTGTCAAAACATGGAGCCTCCACAAGACAAAGGTCATTCATTTTGATTGATGTTAGATGGAGATCACAGCGTTGATGATGTTTCTTAGTTTTAGATGCATTAAAATTAACCAGCCACCTCTTTCCTCATTGCACCACGTGATCAAGTTCAGAGGAGAGAGGATCAGAGAATATTTAGTCGTTTACATCCTTTGAAGTGTTGCCATAGATGGTAGTGTCGCTAACATAAATGTCTACGAGTGATTTTAGGATGTGATTTAAGAGATCATTAATGTAGATCAGGAAGAGAATTGAGCCCAGGATAGATCCCTGGGGGACTCCAGTATTAATACTGTGAGCTTTTGATTTCTGCCTGTAAGGAAACGCGTGACTTAACTAACTAGCACGTGTGCATAATTCAATGGGTCAGTCGTGGAACGAAATGAATGAGAAAGAAAGAAACAAAAATGGCTGTCTTATCTCTTTATATGCCTGCCCGAAGAGTGTGTTCTTCAACTACAAGAGCATCAATTAAGGCAGGTATATGCTCGTGTGAAGAGTGTCAGCGAATTGATCTGGCACTGTCCCAATGGCATAAAGGGAATCTTGAGGTGGAGGACAACTGGTATCGAGTAGGAATGGATGTAACGCATTATGAGGGCAAGCATTTTTTGACCTTGACAGATTGTGGCCCAACACGTTTCACGATATGGCGCCTGTTGACATGACAGGATGCATCTAGCATTATACGACAGTTGAGAGTTGTCTTTTTTTAACGTGGTGCCCCACTTGAAATTCTGACTGATAACACCACTACGGTTCGATGTCAAGAATTTCAGAAATTCACGCAGGAATGGGGGATTAGAATGCATTACCAATGTGCATATTTCCCGAAGGCAACGGTATAGCGGAGCGGTGTCACCGCACCATTAAAAGAATTGCGGCCAGGACACAGTGTTCTATTCCAGAAGCTGTGTACTGGTATAATGTGACACCAAAGGACGATGCAACACCAGAAACTGCACCAGCTAATGGGATTTACCACTATGAACAGCGTATAAAAGGAATTGATGTTACACCATCAGTGGTTAACGTTGTCAATACACCATATCAAGTGGGAGACCGTGTTTGGGTAAAACCCCCCAAATGCTGGGTGCACTGTAAAATTTTGCAGAGGAAAAATAGATAAAATCATAAGTCCTCAGACCATGTTGATTGATGGTGTACCACGTCATGTAAAAGATATCCACCCCTGTTATACCTCTTCTGATTCTGAGGACGATGAGGAAGATCACATACAGTTCAGGGATGAACCTGATCCCCTACTCCCCCTTCAGGTGTGCATAGAAACACTACCTACAGAACCAGACGAGGGAATGATGGAACATACTGGTGGCAATAGTGATGAGAACGATGGACACGAGGAAGTAATACCACCAGTTCCTCATCAAAGTACCCAAGAAAGAATAATACTGCCCACCCTCCGTGATTGTGAAACACCGCCTATACTTCGAAGGAATACCCGACAAAGATAGATACTGCCCCCTTGCCCTGATTATGAAACACCGCATATGGAACCACGAGAAGGGATAATTGAACAGATGAACAGACTGGTGGTAATAACGGTGGTAATGAGGAAGATGGCAATGAGGAAGTGCTGCCCCGATTCTCTGAAGAAGTACCCGACAAAGACAACTGCCCCCTGCCCTGTGTGTGATCATGGGATCAGGAGGGAGTGTAGGGAAATGCGTGACTTAACTAACTAGCACGTGTGCATAATTCAACGGGTCAGTCGTGGAACGAAATGAATGAAGAAGAAAGAAACAAAAATGGCTGCCTTATCTCTTTAATATGCCTGCAATGTTACCACCTGATATGCAGATGAGATGCTCCTGGTTGGAGATAAAAGAGGGTTGATTTTTTAGAGGGCATATTAATTTTGAAGTTGGTTTTTCGAAAAAATAAGTGGAATTAGCAGAAGTGCGTTGGGAGTTGAGAGAAAGTGCGTTACGTATACAGAAGTTTGGAAGTTGGAAGTTTGGACAACAGTGTCAAACTTACCCAGGAAATTATTGGTGTGAAGGGCAGAAGAAATAACACTAATGTTATTGAATTATACTGCCCATTAACCACTACTCTTATAAACCTATCAGGGAGAAATGATTTAATAACTGAAAAGGCATTACCAGCTATACCGTAGCTGGAGACTTTGTGGAGTAGACCTTTATTCTATATCCTATCAAAGGCCTTTTATATGTCAAGAGTAATTGTCCTAGAAAGGAAGCCTCCGTCGAGAGATTCGCTAATCCTATAAGTTATAACTGTTAGCACATCTATTGTAGATCTAGCAGAACTGAAACCATATTGTATGTCATTGGAGAGGTTATTTGTGCTAAGGTGGTTGACTATATAACACAGATTCCAGCAACTTACTCATGATGCACAAGAGACTGATTGGTCTGTATTGAGAGGGAGATGACCGATCATATTCATTTTTAATATAGGCATACTGATGAGATTTTCGAGGGTGTTAGGAAACAATTTTCCTTAAGACAATGCTTAAACAACTTCGTAAGTATGAGAGCTAGTTCTGGTTGAAGCTTTTGGGGCACTATAATAGGAATGTTATCAGGGCCAGTTGCTTTACTGGAATCGAGGGTTTGATTAGCTTGGCAACATCAGACACAGAAGAAAATATGGGGGGTTGCCGGGGTAGAATTAGATGCAAAGTTTTTGACAAAGAGTTTGGCTTTGTTCGATGGTTTTTAGCTACTGCCGAGAGATCTTGCTATGTGAAGAAATTGAATTTCTTATATAACAACGTTTATTTAAATTAAAGCATGCTACCTAAATACACACACATACACACATATACACACACAATATATGTGTGTGTATATGTGTTTATGTGTGTGTTAGGGAATAGTATTGATCTTTTCTGTTATGTACACTTTTCAAAGTTTTGTTTAACTTGAATAGAACAAGCAAATAAAGAAAGAGTTAAATACAATAAAAACTAGAAATCTTATAAAGAAACGATTTTTTGGGATGTAATAACACATTATTACGTTATAAGCCAGTTTTTTTTTGTTTTTTTTTGTTGTTGTTGTTTTTGTTGTTGTTGTTTTTTTTAGTTTTTTTTTTAGTTTTTATTTTTCTTTCGTTGGTGAATCTAATCGATACTGAATTGAATTTCATAGCACCCCCCCCCCCCAGAAAAATCTATCATCGAATAAAAAAAAAATGCATACATTTCTTGTCTGATATTTTGTCTGTTTTGACAGGCAGGTGATTTCATACGTTTGACTCGGTTTTTATCAATAACAACGAATAACAAAAATGGTGAATGTTTCAGCGTTCCTAATCGAAATATATCAACTACTTTGCATTATTCGGATTATTCCAACTTCTATTCTTATCTTGGATGTTATTCTCATAATGTTTCAGTCAGTGTAATCTCCGACCTCTTTCAGGTGCATTTCATCGACCTCGGAAATATGAGGGGGAGGGGAACTTTGGAACGGAACACTTATGAAATTGTTGAAAAATATAAAGATTTTTACTTGCAGTTAAATCATTAACCTAATATATATATAAATAAATTGCTAGAAGTCAGTATCAAATGTCTTGAAAATAGAAAGAGTTCTGCTAGCCGTCCGTATCAAATGCCTTGAAAAATATACGTAGTATTTCTATTAAGTCAATATCAAACATCTTGAGAAAAAAAATACATGCTTTTTCTAGCAGTCAGTGACTAATCGATTAAAAATATATATATTTATCTCAGACGAAACTTTTTCCATATTGCTTGCAGCCGATATGAAAAAAGTGTAAAAACGTAAAGTACGTTGCTAGCAGTCGATATAAAATGGCTGAAATATTATAAAGACCTTTGTAAGCAACTGGTATAAAATTACTAGAAAATTTAAACTTTTCATGCAGTAGCTATTAAATGACTGATAGAATATAAATCGGTTTTATTATCTGGAAAAATATACATATGTTCTTTTTCTAGCAGTTTATATAAAACTAGCAAAAGTACCCGTCGTTGACTGGGTTCAAAAACAGCCTACAGAAAATGGACTCTGATTTATGAAAGTATGACAGGTTATGAAAAGGAAGTGTTGTAAATTTGGGTTGAATTTGGGGGTATCAAAACCAAAGCAAAATATGATGAAAGTAAAAATAAAATAGATAAACCCCATAATTTATTATACCATACCTGTTCACACTGAAACACTTATCACAATATTCTGTGGATATATATTAAAAAACCTTGTTAAACTTTGTGACATATTTCCATTCTATGGAGGTCAGGTGCGAACGGACACCCCATAATTTTATTATACCATATTTCTTCAAACAGAAACATAATTATCAAAGTATACTTACACAGATAGATATGAAAAGTCTTTATTAAAGTTTGTGCCTATTTCCATTCTATGGAGGCCAGGCGCCAACGCAGACCCTACAATTTTATTATACCATCCCTATTTAAGTTAAAACAAACTTATCAAAGTATTATTATGTACATCTATATTAAAAACACTTGTAAACGTTTTTTTTTAATTTTTTATTTCCATACTTTTAGGACAAGGCGCGAATGAAGACCCCACAATTTCAATGAACCAATGTTCTGCCAGATCAAACATGCCTATTCTTGTGTCTCGATACATCTTCTATCATTATATGTAATCAGTTTTTTTAAAAAGTCAACCATATAGGAGCCTATTCGTGACCAGACACACACACACACACACACACACACACACACATTCAGCTTTATATTATAGAATAGCAAAAGTACACGTCGTTGACTGGGTCCAAAAACAGCCTACAGAAAATGGACTCTGATTTATGAAAGTATGACAGGTTATGAAAAGGAAGTGTTGTAAATTTGGGTTGAATTTGGGGGTATCAAAACCAAAGCAAAATATGATGAAAGTAAAAATAAAATAGATAAACCCCATAATTTATTATACCACACCTGTTCACACTGAAACACTTATTACAATATTTTGTGGATCTATATAAAAAAAAACCTTGTTAAACTTTGTGACATATTTCCATTCTATGGAGGTCAGGTGCGAACGGACACTCCATAATTTTATTATACCATATTTCTTCAAACTGAAGCATAATTATCAAAGTATACTTACGCAGATAGATATGAAAAGTCTTTATTAAAGTTTGTGCCTATTTCCATTCAATTTTATTATACCATCCCTATTTAAGGTAAAACATACTTATCAAAGTATTCTTATGCACATCTATATCAAGAACACTTTTAAACGTTTTTTTTTAATTGTTAAATTTTTTATTTCCATACTTTGTGGACCAGGCGCGAACGCAGACCCCACAATTTTAATGAACCACCGTTCTGCCAGATTAAACATACCCATTCCTGTGTCCCGATACATCTTCTATCATTATATGTAATCAGTTTTTTAGTCAGCCATATAGGAGCCTATTCGTGACCACACACACACACACACACACACACACACACACATTCAGCTTTATATTATAGATTACTGGTTATATATTTAAAGAAATTGCTTAGAATCGCTTATGAAATGGTTGGAAAAACAATAATTATTTATAACAGTCAGTGCGAAATGGCTGGAAAATATAAAGACTTTTGGGGGTTGTTTTAATATAGACATAGGTTCGAAAAAGTTGTCAAAAAACAAATATATGACAAATAAATGTTATAAAAGGCAAGATAAGTCACTTCTCTACCTATCTGAAAAAAGTTTTAGTGGTTTTACTCACTTTAAAACGCGTAATCGCTTCGAAAATCATACAGTGGTTATCGATATATTTGAAGAAAACAAATAGTGGCAAACCCTTAGTTGAATATGTTAAGTTTGGGAAAATGAATTCAAACTAAAAAATTATACAAAATACTGTTAGAATACATGTCAGCTTATTTCATGTAAACATATTTTGAGTGAGTTTCTAATAGTATTTTGTATAATTTTTTAGTGTGAACTCATTTTCCCAAACTTAACGTATTCAACTAAGGTTCTCGCCGTTTGTCTTTTTCAAATATATCGGAAGACACTGTCTGATATTCGAAGCGATTACATGTTTTAAAGTGTGTAAAAACACTATAAAATTTTTCAGATATGTAGAAAAATAACTTATTTTGCCTTTGATAACACGTATTTGTTATATATTTGTTATTTTTTTTTGTGACAACTTTTTTTAATCTATGTGTATAGTAAAACAACCCCGACTTTTGCAAGTATCCGTTAATATCTAGTATTTTTTACATGCTAGTTCCGATGTGCAATGCAATTTTACATAGCAACTAGCAAGGATATTCAACGTTGCCCGGGACTGAATGATGATCAAGGAATGTTTAACACTCCAATATTTTTATTATCATGGAATCGGTGAAATTACCCATATTTTAATGAAATCGATTGATTGCCTGCTCTAATTAGGGACCCATCGCGATACACCGTCAGGAAGCTTCAATGCCTCCCCACGGTGACTTTGTCCATAATATATTGTAACCTAAATTGCACTGTAGAGAACCCACTGTTGATTCTATAAAAACATTTTCATATAATGGCTTGAATTAAAGTTTAAAATGCAAAAGTCAAGTATCATGATTCAATTGTTCTCTGAATTCATTTCGAACACGCCCTTGTAATATCAAAGAACCTACTGTTGATTTTATACGCTGGGTATTTCTGCTTGTGCGGTGATAATGGCTTGAATGTAAATTTAAAATGCAAAAGTCAAGTATCACGGTTCAATTGTAGTCTAAACAGAAACATTTATTTCGAACGCGCCCCTGTCATGTCAAAGAACCTTCGTTTGATTTTATATGCCGGGCCTTTCTGTTGTGCGGTAATAAAACTTCTCAAAAGCACTTGTGATGTTAGGCTGTATAAGGTGTTAACTTTCGTCAAAATTGCCCATTCTTTCTTTCATTGAATTTTTTTCGATTCTCGATACTTATCGAAAACATTCCGATACAAAACCAAGAACACTGCCAAGACATATAAAGTACATTTGTGAGAAATTCCATAAAAATCGGGTCAGCCTTTTCGGAGTCTATAAGGAACTCTCTCTCTCTCTCTCTCTCTCTCTCTCTCTCTCTCTCTCTCTCTCTCTCACACACACTCACACACACACACACACACGTAAAGTGACTTATATATTAGTAGCAATATAAAAAAAATATGTTCACTATAGTACGCCTTATAATATATAGAGTTATGACAACAGCATATTCTTTTCCTTGTTTTGATTCTCAGGTATATATATCCATTGATATCATATGTTTTTATGTAGACTGGTGTGGTTTTCGGTTGATTAATTGTGTCTAACTGTGTCGGATATATACTCGAGGGTCAAAACAATGAAAAGAATATGCTGTTGTCACAGCGCTAGTAATATATTTGCTTTTTATTTTTCTTTGTATTTTCAACAGAAAATTGAGAGTGGGCGTGCGTGGGATGAAACTAAAACGTTTTTTTTTTTCATTCCTTCTCAAGAAAATAAGAATACATATTTGGTTTTAATTTGAATTAAAACAATTGAAAATAAACTGAATCTACAAAAAAAAAAAATTTTTTAATTGATTTTTACTTTTAACACTTTTTGTGTTATTATAATTTGGGTTGTCGTATGGAACACCTGATACAAATATTTCTGCCATAGTGAATTGATTGGAAACGTATAAATACGTTTGCTAACAGTTGGTATCAAATGGCTGAAATAATATAAATGCTTTGTTAGCAGTTAGTATTAAATGACTGGAAAACATTAAGACGTTTATTAGCAGTTTTTATATAAATCGCTAGCGGGCTTAAAAGACTTTTAACAGTAGCAGGTTAAGAATAATACTAAGTAGACTAGAAACTGCTCAAAGGCTAAGTGTGGTTAAATAATCAAGTGTTAACTATTTTATACAAGGTCAGGTCTGCTTTGTTTAAAATAAACGTGTTCCTTTTTTTCCAATTTAAGAGAACATTGAATAAATCATTGAAATTTTGTGCTGAAAAACATTTTGAATGGAGTGCATCGAAGTGTGAAATTATCTCAGTTTTTCAGTAAGAAACGAAGAAAAATGTCTTGTTTGGAAAAAAAATGGCATCGTCAAACTCTACAAAATTTATATTCTTTACTCACAAAATGGCAGGAAATGCGCCAAAAAAAATGTCCAAGTCATTGGAACTTCTCCAGTTTTGTTTTTTTGCCTTTACGTGACAACTAAATATCTGTTCTGGGCTTTCTTTGGTCCCATCTGTATCAGTGGGATGACTTAAAGAAAAGGGAAATAATCTTTAAAAATCACTTGACGTACCAGGGTTTTACGCCCCCCCCCCAATAAAAAAAAAAAAAGAACGCGCTTCTGGAGGATGCCCGTTTTTTGTATTTTAGCTTTCTGTAGTTTTACTTAATTTGTTTTGCTTTTTTTCTAAAAACATATTGCTATTGTTTTTTCATTCAAATAGAATTTTGAAAGCTGAATTTGATGGTTCAATAATGACCATACGAACTGTTCAGATCTTGCCCAATTAGATATGTGGTTTTAGAAATATATGAGACAAGCAGAGAAATACGCTTAAATATGATATTTTAATTTGTCCAGATTTTGTATATATCATTATGGAGTTGTGATTTCAAAAGTAAAAATAAAAGTTTTTAGGTGCCATCAGCTAGAATCGAAACCAAAACTGTAGCATTCAAAGCCAGTGAGATTACCACTGTACGACACGCAGATTAAAAATTAAAATTAAAACTAAACTAAGATGAATGTACAAAAAATGTTTAACGATTTTTTTTTCAAATTTTGACACATTTTTTACCCCCTTAAAAACAATTTTAACCGGCTAAGGACCCATAACAGAACGGCTCGTAAAAATTCCAATCATTTGAGGCCCTGCGACTTTTAATTTTGGAGGAGATAGAGTTTGAAAATATGGAGACAGACTGACAGACAGACAGACATATAGTCGTTTATATATTTAATTTAAGATTAACGTGACAATAAAAAGAATACCAGCAACTGTGGAAATCGAAGCACTTTTATATAAAACTAACAGGGAGACGCCCGACTTTTCCGGTCATAAAATACACTTAAATATATTCATGCAGATTTCGAATTTGTTATTACAGAGCCAATTCTCCATTGAATTTTTTTTATATATATATATATATATATATATATATATATATATATATATATATATATATATATATATATATATATATATTAGTGTTGGGATGATTAATCAAAATCGGTAATTGGAAAATTCGGAAGATTTGGGTGTATCGGAATAGGAAAAATTGATGCCTACTTTCCGATGCCAAAACGATTCTTTTAATTACCTTTTTTTATTTGATTTTTTTTTTAAGTAAAATCTTACATTGCTGGTAATAATGATAAAATAATAAATATTTATTGATTTTAAATTACCAGTAAAGCTAAAATCGATAGACCATTCTCGACAAGTGTATTTTGACGTTTAGGAAAATATCTACATATTTTACGAAACTCGGGGAAAATAATAATCTTATAGTTAAATAATTACAGATTTATAAAGAATTGGAATCGGAATCGATAATTGTATCAGAATCGGGAATTTAGCATGGAATCGGTAATTGTATCGGAATCGGAAAAAATATTGGAATCGTTCCATCTCTAATATATATATATATATATATATATATATATATATATATATATATATATATATATATATATATATGTGTGTGTGTGTGTGTGTGTGTGTGCGCGTGTGTGTGTGTGTGTGTGTGTGTGTGTGTGTGTGTGTGTGTGTGTGTGTGTGTGTGTGTGTGTGTGTGTGTGTGTGTGTGTGTGTGTGTGTGTGTGTGTGTGTCACAGCCCTGGTAATGATTTCAAAAGTTTAAAAAGAAATGACTTGAGTGCCATCAGCTAGAATCAAAACCAAAACATGTAGCGCTCCAACCACGTTCCCTTATTTAGTGCTTCAGCTGTGTTCCCTATCGTTTGAGATAAATATGACAGTTATACGATTAAACCACTTTTCACAATGATTGGTTTACGCATGCGCAACTAAGAGAAATGTCGGCAAGTTGAAAAGAACATGTTTGCATTTAAACTTGCAGACTTCTGTACGCGTTATGCATCCATCCAAGATATCTGCAGACTTATGTGTGAATCTGAAATTAGTGTCCAAATAACAGTTTTAAAGTTCTTTCATATAATTCTGTGACAATATATGCGTAAGAATAAAATCATTCTAACACACTTAACGTACCATGACTTAATGGAAACTCCCTACAATGGTTCCCGCTTAATGAGAATGCCTGTTTTGTATCTTTACTCTCTGTATTTTTACTTTGATTTTGTTTGGTTCTTGTAGTAACAGTGTTGAAAGGCATAGAGATAAGCGTCCACGGTTCGCATGTGCCTGCTGTAAGGAAGCAGTAATACACGAACCTGAAACACTACAGACACAAGAATAATGCTATTTAGCAAATTTAGGTACTGTTGAGAGTTCAAGTTGCCAGAATAAATGACGGAATTTTTAATCGATAGATGTCTTTATGTTTTTTTTGTTTTGTTTTTTTTGACGCCACCTTGTTCGTCGCGTGTGATTTTGTTGTCGATTAGAAAAAACAAGCAGAAATGAAGGACTGCTACTGCTGCTGCTTATGGAAAAAAGAAGAGAAAACAATATGACACGAATCTGCTTATTCTTTTCCGTTCGAATTAATTTGCGTGACTGAAATAGGAATTAATTGTCTAAGTGTGTCTTTCAATCAAAGAAATTAAAAATAATCTTTCAGTTTTATTTTAAATCTGCTATTTTATTTCTCAATTCCATTTTTTTTCTTTTTGTTTCTAAATATAATTTTGAATGCTAAATTTCAATATTACGCTATACCGTTTGGTTATTAAATTATTAATTGAAAAAACTTTTTAGTTTGTTATAAAACTTTAATTACTTATTGTATGTATGTATGTCTCGCTAAAACTTTCGACATACGCGATCAACACTAACAAAATTCTTATCGTTTGAAAGCTCACTCTCGGCTGACGAATATCCAAAAATTGGCCAAAAATATAAATTTTTTTCACCGTCAACTGGGCCGTTTTTTACAAGGAGGGGTCAATTTTTCGGCAACATTTTTGCAAAGTCATCATATGCGATTGCAATGATTAGTTTTAATTTGAACAGCAGCGAAGTCGTATGTCATGGTGGCTATGGGGGGTAAGCCATTTGCTTTTTTTCACTTTCTTTTCCTCCTTTGCGTTACAGGTTCGAGCCTGCTTGCCTGACTACTTCTTTTTTTTTTTTTTTCTTATTTCGAGGCTTACGTAATGGGATTTTTTTCCTTTTAAAATAAAAACTGAAATATTTTATCGTTTGCTTAAACTTTTTTTTTTCACACCTTTCTCCACCCAGTCAGCGTCTATTTTTTTTTTTTTTCTGGTTGTATTAATACCTTACTACACCACTTCTCCATATCCGGGCAACGCTGGGTATCCCCACTAGTTTTATATAATAGTAAATATTCACATATCTAGTTTAATATGAATAGAGATATAATTTGAAATGATGATGACATTAAATAATTTATGTATTGCAACCAATTATAATGTCATGTTTTTGATGATGATTTTTAGATGAGGATTGATTAGTCATCTTATTTGGATTCTTTGGACTACTGCTTTCATCTGTAGTGTTATGTTCACAAAGTTTCGGTCGATGTAACCTCCGATCTTCTTCACGTTATCTTGTCGAACTTGGGAGTCTTTCTGCCGAACTTGGGAATTTTCCTGTTGAACTCTGGAATCTGCACAGAAATTCAAATGAAACTCTTTATTTAATCCCTGGGGGTAGCATGCTCTTGTTCCATCAGCCCTGGCGAAGCATAAATCCTGTTTGTTGAGATCTCTTAATTCCTTGGTGAACGTAAGGCCACAACAATGCTTCTCCAACGAACCCGGTTTTGGCTGGTCCTCTTCAGTTCGGCCTATGTCAGAGCCTTTCACCTGCTCGCATCATGAACTCTACTAAAGAGAACTCTTCCCGGACCAAGAAGTCCGCAGATGATGTCCTTGCGGTTTCTGTAACTTTCTTTCTTTTACAGAATTGGGTTGTTAGCCCTCTTCTTACTCCCAACCTAGAGGACCAGTGAGTGCTCTTAGTCTGATCTCTACCCTTCAACCTATCTAGTTTGGGTGACCCTACCAGGAGACGAATCTCCCACTAGCATAGCTATCCGGGTTCTAGAGACACGCAAGCCCCCTAACCACACCAAGGTTGCACTCGCTAAGGATGGGGAGTCGAAATTCTAAGTAATTCACAATTAACTGTCGCTCGCAAGGACCTATGGCATAGTGGATAAAGTATTTGGTAAAATTCAGTTGTAAATTACACTCTTCTGGAAGTTGAAGGTTCAATTCTCGGTGCGGGCGACATGTGAATTACTTCCAACTTCTATTCAGTCATGTGTGATGCAATAAAAGCATGCAATCTGCGTGGATCAAATAAATTACATGCAGATATCAGAATTCGTCGGAAAGATTTCCGATTTCGACAAGATATACCCAAAGAAGGTTACATCGGCCAAAACGTTGTGAAAATAACACTGAAAATGTGGAGAGTATTGCGAATAATCCAAATGATACGAACACATTTTTCTATTTTTATGTATTTCATTGCTTTTGTGATTCTGTTTCATGTTCGTGATGGTATAATAAATGTATCATTTTTTTTTTTTTCAATCTAGGCCAATTAGCAGCGGCCAAAATAATGGAAAACATCCACGAAACTGTCGAGGAAATCGAGCAGGAATACCAAATCTTAAAAGCTGTAAGCTGTCACCCAAATTTCCCACAGTTTTATGGACTCTATCTGAAAAAGGATACAAAAATGGATGACCAGCTATGGATTATCATGGAGGTGAGTTGTTTCTTTTCTTCGTTCTTAGAAAAAAAATCTATCTATATATATATATATATATATATATATATATATATATATATATATTAAAAAGTTTGACTCATGTCCAGGTAACCTATATCTAAAATTTCAAGTGTTTAAGCCCAAAATTGGCAGAGAAGTTTGGTAGAGTCTGCAAAACTCAACTCTTTCATCTTTGACATCTTTGGCAGCCAAAATTTAGCTATAGAATAGAAATTGGCTGAAGATTTTCAGTTTTCAGAAAATTATTACCTCCCCCCCCCCTTTGTTACGATTTGAACTCTCCTGCTTATTTTTCTTTAGCAAAACTTAATTTTAGCTAGTTTTCTTCAAAACCTATTTTCATTAATTACAATAGAAAAAATGCAAGCATGAAAAGTAATATGTTAAGTTTTTTAGTCGAGAGTGTGAAAGTTTGGCAAGCGGGGGCCATAGATTGGATTTCAAACCATGAAATTAGTGATAGAGCAGAGACAGGCTGGCAAGTTTCTTCTGTGGAAAAGAGGTTGCAGGGAAGAAAAAGGGCATTGCCTACAAGGTTTCGAACCTGGTTTTTAACTCTATCAAGGCAGGATAGGGGATGCCAAGCAACTCTTGTGCAAATGTGGCAATGGTACTACATTGTAGGGCACACCAGACTTTTATATAGATAGAGGATCGCGTCAGGAGTGAGATACTGGAGTGGTAGAGTGATCCAACCATCTTTCCAGCAATTTTGGCAACCGATTTAATGTACGTGTTCCATTTTAGATCAGGAGTGAATGTCAGCCCCAGAAGCTTGACAAGACATGGAGGTAAGGGATTGCACCAGGAGTAAAGTGCTTTCTGGATCATAGAATGATCCAACCATTTTTGTAGCAACCTTAACAACAGATTCGACATATTTTCCATTTTAGATCTGAAGCAAATGTAAGTTCAAGGAGCTTATCAAAACAATAGTTGTCATAAAAAAGAAAGGGTCACTCATTTTGATTGAGGAAAAACAACAATTCAAGCATTGGTGATAAAAGATGAGAAGCTTGGTTTTAGAGGTGTTAAAAAAAAGCCACTTTTTTCCTCCATTGCACCAGGTGCTCTAGATCAGAAAAGAGAGAATAAGCAAGACCTTGATCGCCAATGCTCTTCAAAGTTTTGCCATAGACAATTTTGTCTTCCGCACTTCTGCATAAATATCAACAAATGATATCAGTGATCACAGAATAGATTCTTACCCACTCTACAGAGAATTTAAAAAACATTGAATCTCAATCATTGGAATCATGGAAATCATTATTTACTGTCGCTACTTTGCAATATCATATATAACCTTTACTCAAAGTATCAAGTCAATTATATGATTAAATTTAAATTTCTATTATCACATTTAATGCCGCCTTTTTTTCTTAACATATGTGAGAATAGTGCAAGCTCATCTCAAATGAAGTTGTATTGGGCATATTTATATTAATAGGATAACAAAGCCTTGCATCACGAGTGGTTTGATCATATATACAATATGCCATGCCTTGCATCAAGTCTATAATGTTTATGGATACCCTTGACACTAGGGACTGAGAAAACTTGGCTCAAGTGTGTAAGAAGTGATATGACTCATGTAAATCCTTTAGATTGGGCCGCACCCCAAGAGCAGGCACGTTCTCCTCTTTTTCATCATATTTAAATAGGGCTATGTACGTTTCTTGTGTGCTTTTATTTTTTTAAATTTCTTCAACGATGTCTAAAACTTCTTGGAAATTTTTTTCGTAGAGTCACAATTAAAACATCTCATAATTTCCTCTTCCTTGCTTATTGGATTTGAACTTATATTAGATTCATAAGTTCAGCTGGGATATTTTTGATCGCTTCAGCAATTTATTCAACTCTTGTTTGAAATGTGTTCTCGTTTTCAGTTTTATTAGGACAGAATAGTAAGTGAAAAGAGGATAAACAATTTCTAAAACAATAGAAATGGATGAAAACTCAGATGTGAAGAAAGTGCAAGGTGAAACGATAAAAGTGTCACCCTAAATAAAACAACACTACAGCCTTATTTTAAAACTTTTATTGAAAAAAATCAATTCAGGGAGCCTGACTATGTAGTAGATCTGGCATTTACTCAATGTAGCCGCCTTCAGCTTCAATCCCCACCTCATTATGTGTCCAAAACTGGGAGCATACCTTTACCACAAGCACCGTCAGCAGGTTGGCGAATACTCGGCAGATGGCGGTGATCAGGCTGAGTTTGACGTTGTGAGAGGTCATGTTGGTGGTGTTTTCAATGTATGATCAAACGAAGTAGTCGCACAGGTTTTGGTCGATGGGGAGGGGGCCAGTAAGAGAAGGGTACAAATGTGTAGCACTCCTTCTTCAAAAGCCTAGGTCTCTTTGAAATTGTGGGCTAGCACCGAGTTCTGCTGCCACACCCAAGGTCTGTCACCTGATTGCACCAGAGGATCAACACACTCTTCAGCACATCCACGGCCACTTCGGTGTTGACTTTCAAGCAGTCTTCGAAGATGTGAGGTGACATGATGCGACCCTCACTTGAAACCACACCAAAGACCATAATCATGGTCGGAAACTTTGCTTTCATTACCCTGGACACGTTCCTGTTATTCGTGGCAATGCAGTGATGCATTTTGAGGGTGCTGGCAATGGTCCTGTTGTCATAACTTAGATCGGTAGAGAGCATGAGTTGTAGAGCAGTGCATCTCCGATCTTGCTCTTTGAACATTGAGTCATTTTCAGACATGACAGAAGGCTCCTATTGCTCTTAGGATTTGTACACAACTGGCCAACAAGTAGATTGTCTGCAACAACAAAAAAAGAAAACCGGTTTTCATCAAACGGAAATGGAATCTTGTCGTCTTTTCTAGGGCAACAATTTTATCGTTCCATCCTGTATATTTGATTAGCAAAGCTATTTAGGTTGTCACAAAGTTTTATTATTGGTGCGCGGAATGAAACATCAGCAAAGATGGAATCAGCAAAATCCTAATTACCAATGGAAAAAACATGAGCAAAATTGGCCCCAAAAAGATACTACCTAAAGCTATCACAGCACTGTAGCAGTTACAGAGAACTATTTTCTCTGGTGAATCAATGCTCCCCTCTGAGTTATTCGGTCACAGGTTGACCTATCAGATAACAGGGCGCATTGATTCATCTGCTCCCTAAAAAGACTTGAGGGAACGTCAGTCAGTCAGGTCCGAACCTTCAGATAAGCAACACCTCTTCTCTCGTCCCCTGTCCACCGGACATCTTGCTCTAGCATCGACGGCCTCCACTGGAGACAACTGCTATTAGCTGGGGACGACATAGTACTGACTGACCGACGACGACGTAAAAAAACAAACTTTCTGTTCCTACTTCCTTTTCTGAAGTCCGACCTGCCAGTTCCTGCTACCAATAAATATCCCAAGTTTTTATTGTTAAAAATAAGTTTGTTGCTCTTTTGTGCTGTGTTCTTTAAATATATTTTATTAGATAGGTAAAACAATTACCTTTCCTAAAGTACAAAGCTCAATTAGTGAGGAGGCTGCTGTGTAATGCAATTCATATACAAAGGAGAGCACTGGTAGTTTAAAGAAAGAAGCTTGGTTTTAGAGGTGTTAAACGTAACACATCACTTTTTTTCTCCATTATACCACGTGCCTTAGATCAGAAGGGAGAGAATAAGCGAGACCTTAATTGCTGATGAACAAACATGAGAAAAGCTGGGTAAAAAAAAGTGTGGTGGCTGCTATACTTTCTACTAGTGTCTCGCATCTTTAAGTTAACTATTTTAGACTGCTTAAATCTATTTCAAAGCTCAACTAGTGTGAATGATAGCGCTGTAATTGTGTAATTCATGCACAAAGGAGAGCGCTCAGGTCCAATGACTATGTTGTGCCAGACTAGTGCAAATAAAACTATATGAGACTGACCTTTAAAACAGGATGCAGACATACAAATCAAAGAGTACACAAGTGGGTACTGAAAGGATTTAAAAGGTCAAGTGATTAAAGACAAGATGTGGAGAGCAAAAATCGAATCAGCCTATCGGCCTTCTTCAGTGCGATACAGATCGCCTTAGTTTGGGCGTAGACGGATGCAAACATACTTAACACCGGAATAAAACGAAATTAAAAAAAAAAAAAAAGTTGTGAATGCATTCAACAATTTTAAGAAACTGATTTCCAAACTAACCTATCTCTGACCGGATCTTCATTTATTCCTCTTTCCCCCATATTCATTTTTATTGCTTTCTTCCATGTTTTCCTTGACCTTCCTCTGTGAACTGAACTTGCTATCTCAACTGTTCTATATCTATTGCCCCAAGAGCTCTCATCCATTCTTTCAACGTGACCATACTAGCAAAGTCTCCTGTGCTGCACACGTCTCCTTATACTGTACAGATTTAATCTTCCTCTGAAGTCACTTGGACTAAGTCTGTCTTTAAGACCCACATTACATATCCATCGTATCATATTATTTCTCTCCATGCTACGCATGTCCTCAACACTTATTGCCCAGGTTTTACTTCCATACATCATGACATTGCGTGCGCATGCCAGATAGATTCTTCTTTTGGACGATAGTGATAACACTGTTGTTGGTTAGTAATGACTGCAGTTCCTCTAACTTAATCCATCCAATTCTGACTTTTTTTTATTTTTTGATTTTTATTAGAATAGTTTTATCATTATCATTATTATCTGAGACAGCAAATAGAAACTTTAAATATATGATCAAAACTAAAGTGAGGATAGCAAAATATTATACAGCAAATCAAGATTATAGATTAAGCTTATAGAAAATAATCTAATAGGGTTAAATCGCTTGAACGAGGTGGTCAGTTGTCAGGTGCATGGCGTGAAATTATTCGTTCATCAAATGTTTCTGGTCACTAAATTGTTTGCCATGTGGTTCTGTCCTGCTGATGCCGCATGGTGAATTGCCAAATCGAGCCGAACTTAAAATAATCGATAGTTGCCAAATCTGCAAATAGGAAATAGAGTTGTCAATTTAAAGTTCGCCGCCTCCTAAAAAACACCCTATTTTTACAAAATAATATTTAAATGTCGGATTGGTACAAATTTTAAAGATGAAAGCCTATATATATGAACAAATGATTAATAAAACATGTTAAAAGGCATCTTCAAAAAGAGTTAAAAACATATTTAATTTTAAAAAAGGAAGCACAAGATAAGTGGATAGTCCTTAATCCGTGGAGTTTCGAAGAAATACTCTCTTCTCATCAGAGGGCAGGAATTAGCAAAATGCAGGATCGGATTTTGCATATAAAAGTATTTAATGAAACTACAAGTAAGTCACAGATCTTACTTGGTTAAAAAAAAGGGTGAGGTAAGGGGAATAGGAGGTAAAAGAAAAATGATAAAAAGATTTCACATGAATGGATAGTCCGGTGAAGGGTAAAAAATCCAAGAATGGTAAAATCCAAAACGGTCGAATTTAAAATTTCCAATCCAATGGGTAAATTCCAAATGGTCCAAAATGATCCAAAAGGCAGAGTTCCTTTGAAAAAATCGCAAATGGAATGAATTCCAAATCATTAAAAGAAAAAGCACTGGAGAGAATATTTAAAACACGTCTGTCAAGGCTGGAGGAATCAAGTAAATTCAAGTATATATATATATATATATATATATATATATATATATATATATATATATATATATATATATATATATATATATATAAGAGCAAATAGTTAATAAAACATGTTAAAAAACACTTTGAAAAAGAGTTAAAAACATATTTAATTTGAAAAGGAAACACTTAGTCCTTAATCCACGGAGTTTCGAAGAAATACTTTCCTTCTCATCAGAGGGTAGGAATTAGCAAAATGCGGGATCGGATTTTGCATGCAAAAGTATTTGATGAAAGAACAAGTAAGTCAAAATCTTACTTGATAACAAAAAGTGAAGCATAGGGAATAGGGTGAAGAAAAAGGTGATTTCACGTGAATGGATATATGTATATGTATATATATTTACACACACACACACACACACACACACACACACATATATATATATATATATATATATATATATATATATATATATATATATATACTAGCTGTACCCTGCCACGCGTTGCTGTGGCTCAAATTGGCGCAATGGAAAAAGTTCCAAAATGAGAAAAAGCATGTTTCTTATAGGTTTAAATTTCCATTTTGCATGGGTACAGTTTTTGTTGTTCCATTTTCTTAGCTGATATAGAGATTTTCCGGTTTGGTGACTCTTGAATATGTAACATAAATTGTCCATGTGAAAAAACAGTCAGTGTGTAACTGTAAGGCCCACAATTGTAAAGATTGTTCCCTGTGCTTTGTTGATGGTTATTGCAAATGACAATAAAATTGGAAAGTGCAATTTGCTAAAGTGTAATGATGTATCCGGTGGAATCATAGGAATGCATGGAATGAAGATATATTCATCTGTGAAAGGTCCTGTTAAGATTGTTGTTTCTATGATATTGTTTGTTAATTTTTTTTTACTGCAAGCTATGTGCCATTGCAAAGCTTGGATTGGTTTATATTTCACAACATGATAATTAGTACACCAAATTTCAGTTGCAATACATGCGGTGGCATCCCTCGCAAATATAACTGTTGGATAATTAACCACTTTATCTGCTTTCACAACAGTGTCGATGGATTTGTATTTGACTACCTCACTTGGAATTTTACATTGAATAATAGCGTTAAGTTCATGGGAATCTTTGTATTGACCTGCAAGAATAGCTCATTCACTCAGTCAAATGGAATTCTTATAATTTGAATATCTGCAAAAACCTTTTAAACTAACTATTCTTTTGATGAAATAAACAGAAATTACAGAAGTTAAAAGTCAAAGAATTTTGCCCTTAACTCTGATCAGCTGGCACTTTTTCGTACCCAATTTCCCACTCTTGATGCAAAAGTTTTTGTGCGGATCGAACAGTCTGCAACTGTACATGCATATTTTGAGTTAAGTTTAATGTCTTCACATGGAACAAAAAAGTAGAGTATTTGAGACAAGCATTTATTTCATCTGCTGGTGTTGATTGAAGAATAACAGGTAACGTCTGAAATCTCCTGCAAGCAATATTACTACATTCCCAAATGGTCTGACATTGCCACGAAAATCTTGCAAGGATCGACCAAGAGCCTGAGGTGATTTTTTGCGTACCATTGTGCATTCATCCTAAACAATAAGTTTGCATTTCTGCAATATTTTTCCCCATATTGGATGTTTTGGAGATGTTGAGCATGAGATTTTTGAAAAATTGAATGTTTTAAAGTAGAATAAATAATTCTTCTACTTGGCAGCAAGGTCGCAGGTATTGCTCATGCAGCAAGGGCTAAGGCTATGTCATTTTGTTACCAAATGGCTGCCAAAATCAATTTAATTAAAAAGGTTTTACCAGTTACTTCTGGAGCTGTTCAAGGTAGCAGTAATTTTCAAATAACTTCTATTCTCACAGTCAGTAAACTAGGTGACTAAAATAGGATTTATGCATGTTTTGACAATGCCTTATTCACTGTAATTAATTTAGGAGACTAAAATAGGATGAGGGATTAGAGATGGACAGATAGAGAGGAAGATATATAGATAGACAAGAGACAGTGAGAGGAAAATAGAGAAAGAGAAGGAGATAGAGAGATAAAGGGATTGATAGATAAACAGAGAGAGGGGGAGAGTTAGAAACAGAGAGGAAAGGAGAGAGATAGAGGAAGTTAGAGAGAGAAAGGGGCTCAAAGAGAGATGGAGAGAGTGATATAGAGAGAAAGATAGCTTGAGAGAGGGAAAGGGAGAGATGAATAAAGAGAGATATTAAGAGAGGAAGAGAGAGGGGGAGAGAAACAGAAGATGAACTACACTTCACCGCTTTTTTCCTCGTTCAGTAGAGAAGAAATCTTTCGAGACTGAGGCAATTTTAATGTTTTGTTATTATCCAGAGTACCTCTTTTTTTTGGGGGGGGGGCTAGATTTTCCTCGCATTAGAAACCGAACGGGTTATCTGTACTTTCACTTAACAAATGAATAAAAGAAAAACATATTGTAAAATTTGAATTTAACATGAAAATACTATTTTAAAAAATAGCACGATAACATAAGTGCATAAGTGCCACTTTAGCGTTGAGTTCCATGGCGACCAGCATAATTATTTAATGGTCGCTCCCCTCCCCCCCAGTCAAGGCTAATGCATGCGCACGTAACATTTTTTTATTTACTGACGTTGGCTTAGTAACTAAACGATTTATTGATAATTTCGTAACCCTTAAACGCATGCCGGAAGATTTAAATTGGTTCATTATTGTTGTAATGAAAAAAAAAAAGTTTCATTCAACATAAAACCAAAAACACATTAATGATAAATGATTTATTATTCTATTCATTGAAATTTACTAATTTTTAAATAAAAAAGTAAAAAAAAAAAGTTAATAAAAAAATAGTTGCTTATGTGCGCATAAAAAACTTGTTTTTTTTTTGTTTTCTTTTCTTTTTTAGATTAGGTCCACCTTATAATCACCCCCCGCCCCCAACTCCTCATCTTAAGAACAGCTTCCGGAATAAACACGACTTTTGGAGGTGGGGGGGGGCTATTTGCCAAATTTAATTGATATTTGTTGTCAGCATACTCACCCGAAAATACTATTAAAAAAAAGGGGGGTTATCCTTTACGGAAATGGTCCCGAAGTCCGCCTCGTTCTGAGTTCGGGGAGAGGCCGTTTGACGTAGGCAGTGTCGAGGCAGAAAATTACCCTAACCCTAAAATATGCGATATGTCACAGACAGATGCTTTTACAAATATTGTGAAACAAATCACAGAATTTTACAGGATTAACTAACCACGTGGAACTATTCTAATCATGTGGGCTGTTTTTTTGTTCTTAAATTCTAATTATTTGAACTGTTTATTTTGTAAAATTCCAATTATTTTAACTGTTGAATTATCAAAAATTTGAACTGTTTATTTTTTTAAATTCTAATTATTTGAACCGTTTAAAATAAAAAAAATAAAAATTCTAATATTAGAACGGATTTTTTTCTCCTTAAGTTAACAACTGGGCACTTTATTGAAGTCGATAAAAGTCGTCATTTAAAAAGAAATTTAAAATTAAATGTTTGTAAAAGTGAGAAATTATTAATAAATGTTTATTACCATTTTTCGGTGCTAATGCAGAGAGTGATCCGCGCTATTTTTTAAATCGTGTTTTTTTTTTTATCATTCAATTGCAAGGTTAAAGTACAGAATAGGTACAAAACACCCTCCCCTCCCCATGTTAAGAATGGCTTTTTAAATAATAACGTTATTATTTCAGCATGGATCACTCTCTGCATGAGTACCCATTTTTCTTTTAATATTCATAAAAAGTAAAACTTTTTTCAAAATAAATAAATAAATGTTTGTAAATGTGACAAATAGTCGTTTAGTTACGGCAACGTCAGTAAATAAAATATGTTACGTGCGGGGTGGAGTGGGAGACTAAGGGAGCGACTATTATTTTTTTCTACTTGTCGCCATGGAACTCAACGCCCAAGAAGTACCAAAATGTATTTTTTTTGCCAAATAAATAAATTTCAAGCAATTTTTGCAATAAATAATAGATAGCAACTTCGTTAATTTTACGACTCGCCCCAGCATATTATAAACACCCTAACTTCCCCATTTTAAACCGGTTTTCGGAATGAACAACCTCCCCATATTAAGAACGGCTTTCGAGGTTTATGGAAGGGCGTTTTTTTTAACATGGGGGGGTAGGGTGTTTTTATACGTTGAGGCATGTCGTAAAAATGAAATAGTTTAGAAAAAGTTAAAACAAACTTTTTTATGTAAACAATGCCGCGAAAAGAAACGAAACAATTAAAATGTAATGTTTCATGAGTGAAAAGCCTTAACATAAATAAAATTAAAAAATTGGTAAGTACATAAATGAATTTAAATTTTTAAAATATGGGATTTTTTTTTGTGTGTGTGTGTGTGTGTGTGTGTGTGTGTGTGTGTGTGTGTGTGTGTGTGTGTGTGTGTGTGTGTGCTAATGCAGAGAGTGATCCGCGCTATTTTTTAAAAATCGTTTTCCACGTTTAATTAAAGTTTATGATATGTTGTTATTCAATTGTAAGGTTAAAGTACAGAATAGGTACAAAACACCCTCCCTTCCCCATGTTAAGAATGGCTTTTTAAATAATAACATTATTTCAGCATGGATCACTCTCTGCATGAGTAAGTTTTTTTTGTTTTTTTTTACTTATCGGGTTAACAGAAAATGAAATCTTTCGTCAATTCGTGGCTGTGAAATGAATCGAACCGGAAGTTCAGTTTTATCAACAGAACAGATTCGCAGTAACGGTTAAAAAAATATATTTATTTTATTTAATATTTTAATTTTAATAATTCGCGAGGTAAATTTATTTTAATAACATAAAAACATAGCTCGACTCTAAAAATGGGTTGTCTGAAAATTTCAAATAAATTGGTAACGTAGAAATATGGTTTTATTCGTTTAGAACGAACCAACATTTACATTTATATATATATATATATATATATATATATATATATATATATGCGCTCGCTCTTTGTTTATAAACAAAGCGGTTAGAGCATTGTGGTGAACGGATGTTTGTTTAAATAGACATTTGGCGAGATTATTTACGGTCCCGCTCCCGTGGGTCGATCGGTAGAACTGCTGACTGTCAACGCGATGGTTCTGGATTCAATCTTTGGCTTGGGAGAGGTGCTAGTCTAACGGCACTGATGAGTTATGATACAATGAAACAGGACTGTATGTCGATGACTACAAATATATACATATATATATATATATAATTGTTTGTTTTTTTTTATTAGCGATTCTGTGGTATTTTTTTTCCGCTTCCTGAGCGCTTTTGAGAGAAGTTACCGGCCCTTTATTTACATTCTAGTCGCGCCCATTTGGGACGTATTATTTGCACGTGCTTCATCCCTTTTCCCAATAATATCACCAATAATCAAACTTTTCGACAACTTAAATAACTTTGTGATCAAGGTATACTTTCTCCACATCTGAGTTTTCATCCATTTCTGTTGTTTTAGAAATTGTTTGTCCTCTTTTCCCTTACTATTCTGTCCTAATAAAACAGAAAACGAGAACACATTTCAAACGAGAGTTGAATAAATTGCTGAAACGATCAAAAAGCAAATATCCAAGTTGAACTTATGAATCTAGTATCGGTTCAAATCGAATAAGCAAGGACGAAAAAAAATTATGAGAACTTTTAATTGTGATTCTAAAAAACAATTTCCAAGAGGCTGTAGACATCGTCGAAGAAAATATTTAAAAAAAAGCACACAAAAAATAAACATAGCCCTACTTAACACTGAACTCCTAGTTTGCGAATTGATTAAAAAGTATTTGTAATGAACATATTAGACAGTGCATGTAACAGCAATACTCTCTCTAGGCGTGTTGAACCGGATACTTCCAAATGAGAAAGTTTCTAGGGAATATCAAATTCACAAATGGTCCACAGTCGCTTGTATATTCTTGTCAGGAAAAATGACGTAGGTGTGGACGTCCTCCTACATACAGTACCTGGTATTTCCAAATACTTCCTCATCTCTTTCTATCCAAGCTCAATGTTGCTGAAGTTTGGTGATCCAATGAGAACTAGTATGCCAACGTGATTAGTGCATGCATGAAAACTGTTATCGGACAAACATGGCTCAACGTTTTTATTGATGCTGAGTCTGATCAAGATAAATACTCTGTTGAATATTTATTTTGCTGACACAAAATTCAAATTTAGATAAAAGGGAGATAATTACATCTAGGAAAATAAAATTTCTAACATTAATTGGTCTTTTCTGTTCAGCCTTTTTCACCCCGAACAAGGTATATTGCCACTTGGACATAAAGGGCTACTATTAAGGATTGTGTCCAACAGGAGATTGTGGGGGGTTGCAAGATGTCTGTTCATATTACATGTAAACTCTTGCAAGTTAGTACAGCCATGGAAGAAGGAAATAGGGAAGGAATCCCTAAGTTTACCAGTCCGAAGGAAGAAATTATTAGAGTAGAAGACTTTCCAGCATCTAGAAACCTCAACAGTGAAGGGGTGTGATTTTGTTGCTTATCAGGTTAGTCGGGAGAATGTACATTAAGGGAAGGCAAGAGGTATGAGTTCATCAGAACACTTTCCATAAAAAAATGTAATTGCGACTGCAGCCGAGATTAAACTCACTACACGAGTTTGTTCGTAGCTAAATACTTGATGCTTCGCTAGGGCTATCACGGATATTTTTTATTGTGACACCATTACTAGATGGGTTGCTTACCACAGCTTAAGAGAGGCTCATCTATCCTCAAGAGAAGGATAGACTGCGTCATTTTCCCAACCTGGTATTTTTACTTTGCGGTACATACAGCGCCTCACCTTCCAAATGGTCACCCATCTGGTACTGGCCAGGCTCAACGTTGCTTAACTTTGGTGATCTAGCGAGAACCGGTGTGTCAACGTGATTGTGCCATACATTCCATTAAAGTACTTGCTAAACAGGTACAGGTTGTTACATTGTGGAAATGGAAGTTTGGAGACTAATGGTAGATATACCAGCCCTGATGTGGCAACAATACTCCATGCATGGGCGAATTGTGGCTTTATAAAGATATAAGATATTCTCCAGTGTGAGTAATTTTCTAGCAGGGTAGATGGAGCTAACTTTTCTTGCAGCAGCCTTGGCAATGTCCTCAATGTATTTGCTCCAATTCATGTTGCCTGTGAATGTTAAGCCAAGGAGTTTGAAGGATTAGTTCTCAGGTAGGTTGTTATTTGTCATGACAAACGGTGGTTGAGAAAGTTTTTTGTAGTTGTTAAAGGAAAGAAGTTCAATCTTAGTAGCAGTCTTGTAAAGTGAACTAAATGAATACTTGTCCCAGGACAGATAAAATAAATTCCCCAACAGAACAGTTTGAGATAAAATGCCTTGTCACCATTCATAGCAAGTAATAAGCATGCAAAAGGGATTTACCTCAAATTTCTGGATGAGTTTGTGTAACGTATAAGATTCAGTTATGGACAAAAAGAAATAAAAGCAAAATGGCAACCGCGTCTGAAAAGTTTTGCAAAGTAACATGAAATCTCATCACTCATTTGCAAATAAAATGTATAGAAACGGTACTAACCCTGTGGGGGTTTAACCAGCTTCCTCCAAAGAAAGAAGTTCCATGGAAGTATGAAATTTACAAGTGGTCCCCAATCGCATGTATATCCCCGTTAGGAGAAATGACGATGTTAGGTTTTTGCAACTCTTGCAAGGAGGTGTTGATGTCTTCCTACATCGACTGGGATTCCCAACATATGTGCATACATGTTTCAGTGGAGTCCCAATTTAGGGGCAGAACTTCATTAGACCAGGAAAGTTGAAAACTGATTCTCTCCTCTGATCTGATGAAGTGTTGTCCCTATTTATAACATTTATGCACATTTGTAACCAATACTGTTTGTATAATAAACAGACTATATATATATATATATATATATATATATATATATATATATATATATATATATATATATATATATATAGTCATCCACATACAGTACTGTTTCGCTGTTTCACAGCTCATCAGTGCGGCTAGACAGGCAACTACCTCAAGCCAGGATTGAAACCCGACCGTTTGTAGAACAAATGATTAATAAAACATGTTAAAAGACATCTTGAAAAAGAGTTAAAAACATATTTAATTTTAAGAAAGGAAGCACAAGATAAGTGGATAGTCCTTAATCCGAGGAGTTTCGAAGAAATACTCTCCTTCTCATCAGAGGGCAGGAATTAGCAAAATGCAGGATCGGATTTTGCATATAAAAGTATTTAATGAAACTACAAGTAAGTCACAGATCTTACTTGGTTAAAAAAGGGTGAAGTAAGGGGAACAGGAGGCAAAATAAAAATAAAAATAAAAAGATTTCACATGAATGGACAGTCCAGTGAAGGTAAAAATCCAAAAATGGTAAAATCCAAAACGGTAGAATTTAAAATTTCAATCCGATAGGTAAATTCCAAATGGTCCAAAATAATCCAAAAGGCAGAGTTCCTTGGAACTTTTTTGATTCATCCAGCCTTGACAGACGTGTTTTTAAATATTCTCTCCAGTACTTTTCTTTTAATGATTTGGAATTCATTCCATTTGCGCTTTTTCCAAGGAACTCTGCCTTTTGGATTATTTTGGACCATTTGGAATTTACCTATCGGATTGAAATTTTAAATTCTACCGTTTTGGATTTTACCATTTTTGGATTTTTACCCTTCACCGGACTGTCCATTCATGTGAAATCTTTTTATTTTTATTTTGCCTCCTGTTCCCCTTACTTCACCCTTTTTTAACCAAGTAAGATCTGTGACTTACTTGTAGTTTCATTAAATACTTTTATATGCAAAATCCGATCCTGCATTTTGCTAATTCCTGCCCTCTGATGAGAAAGAGAGTATTTCTTCAAAACTCCGCGGATTAAGGACTATCCACTTATCTTGTGTTTCCTTTTTTAAAATTAAATATGTTTTTAACTCTTTTTCAAGATGTCTTTTAACATGTTTTATTAATCATTTGTTCATATTATAAGCTCTATTTCCTTTTCGGTTTTATTGAGCTTTTACATCTGGCTGAGTTTATTTTACTTGTAAATATTAACTCTTTAATATTTATAATATATT
Source organism: Euprymna scolopes (assembly GCF_053919585.1). Taxonomy (NCBI): domain Eukaryota; kingdom Metazoa; phylum Mollusca; class Cephalopoda; order Sepiida; family Sepiolidae; genus Euprymna; species Euprymna scolopes. The sequence goes on from NC_136501.1 coordinate 63,652,767, forward strand.
TTAAGTTTACCATTTTGATTACCTTGGTAAACTTATTGTAATTTTTATTATATATACATATATATACATATACATATATATATATATATATATATATATATATATATATATATATATATATATATATATATATATATATATATATATATATATATATATATACGGCAAATAAGATGGTGCCGGTTTGTATTAAAAAAAAACTGTTGTTAGAGAAGGAGGATGATTTTTAGAGTCATGAGTTTGAAGTGCAGTTTGTGTACGTACAATAATAAGGTGTGACGATTGCAACCACAGAACCCAAAACCACACAACAACATTTTTATGCCTTTTTCTGTAGATTAAAATTTAGATACGATGCTATTAAACCACATAGTTAGAATATTTATCCCTATTTCGATCGAAATTCATTACATGATTTTTATTCCAGACAATTTCTTATATTTAAGGCTCATTAGGCTCATGACGCCTTATGACTTTGGATAACATTCAATGAAAATCTGTACTTTTGAATTTTAAAATGGGAGTTTCTGCTCGTATTATCCCTTTTAAAACCATCTAAATACTTCCAAGAAATTGAAATTTGAGGAATATTAATTAACATTTAATAACAGTTAATATTAATTAACATTAACATTTAATAACATTTAATATTAATTAACATTTAATAACATTTAATATTAATTAACATTAACATTTAATAACATTTGATATTAATTAACATTAACATTTAATAACATTTGATATTAATTAACATTTAATATCTATTGTTAAAATTTCACAAAAATTGGAAATATCTGAATTTTCATGCAGGGCTTCCATTTCCCCTTTTGTTTCCTTTAAAAATAACTAAGTAAATATAGACAATATTATGACCCTTACGCCTAGCAGCTGTGTTCAAAAATTTATAATAGTAGTTGACTAAGATCAAATCATTTTTTCTAATTATTTGAGCTGCCAATTATACAAAGATCAAATCAGTTGTTATGACGTGAATTTACTAATTAGACAAAGATAACACCAATTGTTATTATGTAAAGTTGCTAATTAGATAAAGATCGAATCAGTCGTTACGTGAAGTTGCCAATTAAACAAAGATCGAATTAGTTGTAATACCAATATGAATTCGACTAAAATATGTTCTTGCATTACTCATTTTTGTTTTTTTACATAGGAGTCACCACTTATCAAAGTCCAAAGGCCACTCGAGGATAAGGGTTAAAGAGTTTGCAGTAGTCAATGAGACAATATCATAGTAATCGTTAGAAGTGTAAATCTGGTAAATTAGATTAATTAAGGGGAACGGCTCATCAAGAACTTGTTTACGTTGGACTTGAAGACGACCATATTGTAATCAGCTGGAAAACAGGCAAACGGAAGACAGTTCCACAGGTGTGCAGTTCTAAGAAAGAAGCTTTTTTCATGGAATCTACGTTTAGGATTAGGCACGGATAAAGAGTGGGGGAAATTATTCATAGGGTTTCTTGTGAAAGTTTTGTGAGGAGGGACTATAGAATGTTTGGCGATGAGGGACCATATCTATAAGAGTGAAATTGTCTGTGTGTGTGTGTGTGTGTGCGCGTGTACATTTCCCTACCAAACTACTCTGTCAATTTTCGGTCTACAGACTCGAGATTTGACATAACGGGTATTGAGATTTGGGAAAATCTTTTTATCAGTTTTTGGCCAGAAATTTGGCTGTCAAGAGGTCAAAGTTCAACGATTTGACCTTTGAAAACTCTACCAAACTCCTCTCCCAATTTTGGGTCAAAACTCTTGAAATTTTAGATGTAGGTTCCTTGGACATGGATCAATTTTTTTTAATTTGATTTGAGCTCAAAACAATAAATGTTAAGGAGTCAAAATTGGGGTCAAAGTTAAAAACTTTTGACTTCTGCGGTCTCTACCAAATTACTCAGCCAATTTTTTTTATCTAAACATTTGCAATTTTACATAAAGTGTATTCAGACATAGGGCAAGCTTTTTAATCGTTTTTTGGCCGAAATTTTGGCTGCCAAAGGGTAAAAGTTCAAAAGATTTCACCTTTGCGGTCTCTAGCAAACTGTTCAGTCACTTTTGGGTTTAAACATTTGAAATTTTATATAAAGCGTATTCAGACATGCAGCAAGCTTTTCCATCAGTTTTTTTGGCAAAAATTTCGCTGACAAGAGGTCAAAGTTGAAAGAGTTGACCTTTGCAGACTCTACCAAACTCCTCCGCTAATTTTGAGTCTAAACACTTGAAATTTTAGATGTAGGTTACCTGGACATGAGTCAAACTTTTTAATATATATATATATATATACATGTGCACATAAAGTTATGAACAGTACATAGGGCCCCAGCAAAGCTGGGCTGAACTGCTACTATATCTATAAAAGTGAGAATTTGTGTGTGTGTGTGTGTGTGTGTGTGTGTGTGTGTGTGTGTGTGTGTGTGTGTGTGTGTGAAGATACTTCTCTGCCTATATACTCAATAGATTTTTTATTGGTATATAGGATATTCAGGCATGCAGAAAACTTTGTAATGAGATTTTATCCGGAATAACTGGCTACTAAGAGGTCAAAATGGAAAAATTGCTATGTTGTGGAGGGTCATGGAATTTTCAACTGTTTGCTAACTGTTTCACGAATGCGTATGTGTGAATGGTTCACATGACAGGTTCATTATATAAAAAATAAGTAGGTTTGAAAACACTTTTAAAGATCGTGTCAATGGTTATTGTACTTGACTCACTGTCTTTAGGATTTGGTTTCAATCTCAGCTTGATTATTTTTTTTTTTACTTACAAGAAGTGAACTGTTTAGGAAAAACATAATACTCGCATGCATATATCTCGGTTTCTGTATGAAGTAAAGTATAATATTTATGCGTATTTTATGACTGGGCAACGGCGGACGCCCTGCTAGTATGTCTATAAAAGTGAGAATATGTGAGGACATTTCTCAACCACTATATATTCAACGAATTTTTTATCTATAGACTTGAAATTTGGTAAACAGCATATTCAGGCATTTGGAAAACTTTTTAATCGGTATTATCCAGAAAAGGGGCTGCTAAGGAGTCAATATTGATACATTAGTGCGTGGGTGTGATTGGATTTTTATCTGTTTTCAACTTTTTCACAAGTGCCCATGCACGATCGTGAAACAGGACAGCTTCCTTATGTTAAGTATAAGTTTGTTTGAAAACACTTCTTTTTTTTTTCATGTCAAGCTGGCCTAATGGTTATCGTACTTCTCACTGTCTTTAAGTTTTGATCGTGATCTCAGCTCGAGTATTTTTTTTTTTTAATTACAAGAAATGAACTGTTTAGAAAAATCATAACACTCGTGTGCACTTGTCTCAGTTTCTTTCCGTTTATTTTACTTTTTCTTTTCTTTTTTTTCAAATGAATTCAACGTTACATTTAATACCTACGTCGTTTCTGTTTATAATAAAAATAAATTCTGCATGAATTAAAATATAATATTTATGTGTATATTACGACCAGACAACGCTGGGCGCCCTGCTAGTATTTAATACTTTAAAGACCCCAATTTTCTTTATTGTAAATAATGAATGCAGTATGTAGCAACGGCTATGCCCAGCTGGAACAAATGCTCAACAAGAACATTTCACAGTGATCACCGCTTTCATACACCCATGCGTATGAAGAACGTGTAGGAACACGACGTTGTGATGCGACCACCGCACACATAAAACAAAAAGAAACTATGTTACGCTCCCTCGCGTATGAATACAGTAAACAGGCTAGAACATTCAAGAAAACCTGTATATAAATATTTAACCGCCAAAATTTAAAAAGTTCAGAACTTGAGCCTAAATAAGCAGTGAGCCCTAAGAAAAAAAAAAAGATCGCATCAGTAGTTAGTCTGTAAAGTTATTATTAAGAGAGAGAGAGGGGGAGAGAGAGGGGGATGCGCCAGGAAGATTTTAGTCTTCTTGACAAAGATTCTACAGTAATTGCTTTAATGTAATAGACTGTCTGGATTTGGAGGGTTTTCTATGACAACCGCTCGACTAGATATTTCCGTTCATAGTTGATTCATGATTTGAGACAGTTCCGATAGATGATATCAATGAATACGATCAGGAATAGGTCAAGGATCTTGATGCAGGATTTGAAGCAATTGAATATCTATGTAGGTATCTTGGCGAGGGAAGAGGTATTATGTTGAGGCATCAGTTAGACCATTTTATATCTCTTAGTTGTTTATAATAAATGTTTGTGTATTATGTATAGACATATATATCTATATATCTATAAAAGTGAACGTGTGTGTGTGTGCGTGTGTGTGTGTACATTTCTCTACGCAATAACTCTGTCAATGTTTAGTCTACAGACTCGAAATTTGATATACAGGGTACTGAGATTTGGGAAAATCGATGTGATCGGTTTTCGGGCAGAAATTTGGCTGTTAAGGGGTCAAAGTTCAACGATTTGACCTTTGAGAACTCTACCAAACTCCTCCGACATTTTAGGGTCTAAACACTTGAAATTTTAGATATAGGTTCCTTGGACATGAATCTAACTTAATAACTTGATTTGAGCCCAAAACAATAAATTTTAAGGGGTCATAATAGGGGTTAAAGTTTTAAAAAGTTGACCGTTTTTCGATGTTTATTCCTCTCCTCGGGGGAAAAATATTTGCATACCAGTAGATATATTGCATTTCATTATTCTGAAGTTTGTATTTTATATATATATATATATATATATATATATATATATATATATATATATATATATATATATATATATATATCATATATATATATATGTATATATATATATATATATATATTAAGTAATGTGATTGATAATTTAAAATTTGAAAATCAAATTATAATTAAATTAAAAATCTGTTTCATAAGAAGGAACAACAACAAAATCAATTATCTGTACGATCGTTTCGGAAAACAATGCTTTTTATTGTGGTAGACATCAAGTTACGTACAATAATTACATATAGTTTTTTAATAAGCAAGGTCTCCTCGTCAGCAAATTTTGAAGGGTTTTTATTAAATTTAAAAGACACCATAAATAAACCTAGCATTAAAAGTAAGGCAGATGTATCTGAAAAAAATTGAAATAAAAGGTCTGGATTTAAAATTTATAAGAAAATTAATATGGGTTAGAGATAGAAAAGAAATAGAGTAAAATATAGATTTGAATTTAAATTATAAGTTTGCTTTAAGTACAACATTACAAATATATATATGCATATATATGAAAAAATAGACACACACACACACACACACACACACACACACACACACACACACACACATATATATATATATATATATATATATATATATATATATATATATATATATATATATATATATATATATATTATATATATATACAGGTGTATATATATATATATATAAAAAATAGAGAGAGAAATTTACCTTTTAATTTTCCGCTTTTTGGAATCAGGAACTATGGTTAAAATACTCATTTAGATGTTTTTTATAGCTTTTTACCTTATTGAATGATGAATTTTAAAAGGGGGGGGATGCCCGTGCAATAAATTATTTCCGTTAGCGTACTTTTGATTTAAAGACGCTACGGTTTATATTTCGAATGTTGTTTATGTAATTACATGTTGTAAGGGGAGATAATTGTCATATTTTCTTTACTTTTTTTATTTAAAGGGTGTAAGGGGGATAATTAAACTAACTTAATTTAAAAAAAAAATTGTAATCTATTTTTACTAATAAGTAATTTTGAATGATTTAAGGTGGTTTATATTTATTAAATTTAAACCAACGTTTATGACTGCATGTAAATATTAGCTCCTGTCTTGAATTTAATAGTGTGGTTGTATTTTTTATATCTTCATATTTTAAAATTTTTGGGTCTCTTTTGTACATAGTGAACAAAATTTATCTCCTGGTTTATATGATTTGCAAGTCTCAATTATTCGCCATTTTAAAGTTGTCAAAATTTTAGCTTTTTACAGTTGTTATTTCTAACAAATATGAGGTTTTAAAATTTTGTCCCTTAATTTTGGACGCTACTGTATATGTTTTATGTATATATACATGCATACACACACATATACAATGTAAACTTTGTGTGTGTTCCTGTATGTGTGTGTGTTCGTTCCCTATTCACTCGAAAACGGCTTGGCTAATTTTTATGAAATTTCACAATAACGTACCTTATGTGCCTGGCAGTGTTCTTAAATAGGTTTTGTATCTGTTTTGTATGTAATAAGTATTGATAATCAATAATAGAAACAATCCGATGAAAGAAAGAACAGGCAATTTTGACCAAAGTTGACAACTTACACAGCCTAACATCACAAGTGCATTTGAGAAGTTTTATTACCACACAAGCTGAAAGGCTCAACATATAAAATCAACAGTAGATTCTTTGATATGACAGCGGTTTGTTTGAAACGAATGTTTTTGTTTAGAGCACAATTGAACCATGATACTTGACTTTTTCATTTTAAACTTAAATTCAAGCTATTACCACAGCGCAAGCAGTAAGACAAGGCATATAAAGCCAACAGTGGGTTCTTTGATATAACAGAGGCGCATTCGTAATGTATGCTTCTGTTTAGAACACAACTGAACCATGATAACTGACCTTTGCATTTTAAACTTTAATTCAAGCCAAATAAGTTTATAAAATGAACAGTAGGTTCTTTACAGTGCAATGTAGATTACAACGTATTGTGGATTAAATCACTGTGAGAGGCATGCGAAGTATCCTCCAGGTTCACCACAATGGGTCCCCAATTAGAGCAGGCAATCAATCGATTTGATGAAAAATAGGCGATTTCACTGATTTCGATGACAATAAAAATATGGGAGTGTGAAAAATTCGTTGATCTTCATTAATGCCAGGCAAAGTCGGGTTTCCCTTTTAGTGTATATATATATATATATATATATATATATATATATATATATATATATATAGATAGATATATATAGATATATATAGATATTTATAATTATTTCCACAATAAAACAGTACCGCTGCTCACAAAATCCATGAAAGCTAAAGGCCAGAAGTTCTAGACTCGAGT
>NC_136501.1:63664817-63717317 GCF_053919585.1 Euprymna scolopes
AGAAAAGTAATCTTCAATATGACAGAGGGGGAAAGAGGCCAGTTTTATAAAAACGATTGGCTTTTTAGAGTTAGAGTCTTTTTACTAGCTGGCATCGAGACGTCTAGATCGCTCTTGCCCCACCTGGGGGAGGGGCGGGCGAAACCCTCATAAGAGCTAAGTTGAAAAGCTCTTGTTCTTAGCTAGAAATTAACTAGATGAACTTAAGTTATACAACCTGCATCACGAAGCTCAGATCAAGAATTCGACTTTTAAACAAGTGTAAAATGATTTATAAATAATTATTTGTTTGGTTTTTACGAAAATAAACCAGAGTTTTTCTTTGTTTCTCGATTGCCGGCCTGAGTGAAGATGCAGTTTGTTTCAGGTATGCCCTGACGCCAGATGATGAAAGAGATAGACAGGATCCAGCACGAAGCCAGAAATCGACAATGTTGCCACACAGACTTAGGGTCATGCACATTTCGCGTGCCCTGAGCAGCAAAGAGATATGTCCAGTGACCGGTGACAGTCTGGTCACCCTTGAGGGGTCCACCACTAGACAAGTAAGAATGTAGCCCTGCTGGGTTGCATCTATGGTCCTGCGAGCCGGGACCGATGAACACGGCCAAGAGTACATCACAAGTATGCTCCCGTGAACCAGGTTAGCGACGGGTGTGGCCCAGCCCTCGGACAACAGAGGGCGTTAGTGTTATAGTGGAATTTCCACAGGTCCTTCTAGTTTTTATGAACAAACCAATGAATAATCTTTCATAGAAACACATTTTTTTTTTTTTTTACTGATTTTTATCTCAAAAAAGGCACATTGCTACTTGAATGTAATGTAGCATAACGCGGGTGCACGTATGCAATTCATGTGAAGTGATGTCACCGGTAGGGAAAAATAAAGACTTTAAAAAGGAGATCATGTTAGAGACTGGAAGAACGTTTGGGATCACATGAGAGACGTGGATGACGTTCGAGAGCACGTCCGAGAAGACGATCTGAAATTAAACATGGCTTTCAATTCAAAATAATATCCCTTTACATCCAAATAACAATATGCCTTATTTGGGGTGAATAAAAAATACTGTGGGAGCATGTTGTCTTACGAAAGAGATTTAGATACTTATACAGTTTACAACCTAATCTCCCGCAACTTCGTGTCGGCATCTTCCAGCAGTCGAAAGATGCCGAAACAAAGATTGTGTTCCCTCCTTCCCCCATGTTGAGGATGTTAACATGGGGAAAGGAGGGAATTTACGTCTTTTCCAGTTTAAAACATTATTTCTTGATTAAATGATTTTCACGCTTTTATTGAAATTTGGTATTTTCTGACAGCTGATTGGCTAATCGCTTCAACATCTTCCAACTGCTTACGAAACCTGCCGGAAAATGTTGATGCAAAGTTTTTGCAGGTTTTGGTCGTACAGTGAAAAAGTACTAAGATTTATAAGCATTCTCTCAATATTTTGGTCATAACCCTCCACAAAATTATTTTCTGCATATGGGAGCCCGAATCCCTCCAGCTGGACGCAGTTCTTCTCCCCATTCTTTAAGAAAGGTGATTATCAGCTCTTCAACATTGTGGTATAAGCTTTGTTGATATTTGTGGCCACAAAAGATGAATCGCCAAAACCTCTTAACCTATTGAAACCCGACCACAGTTTAACTTATACTAAAGTCACTATTTATGATCAAACATAGAAAGCTCCTGGAATTCACTTTTGTGTACGACAAAACCGTGTTCTTTATTCTACATTGTGTAACTTTGCTGCCGATCGAATCATATCGTACGCTCTCGAAAACTGCTCAGCTGTCATTATGGGTTGTGAGTCTGTACTTAAGAACTTGGACTATACCAATGACATCGTAATCTTAGGTGACAACTTTGTTGGCATCCAGTAAGTAATTGATGAATTTGTAAACAAACACAGACGTAATTTAATGAACGACATTATCATTATTATTATTATTATTATTATTATTATTATTATTATTGGCTCACAAGGAGCTTTCACACAGGTTATTATTATTATTATTATTATTATTATTATTATTATTATTATTATTATTATTGGCTCACAAGGAGCTTTCACACAGGTCTTCAGAAAACTTTCCCTGCGGTGTTCCCTGGAAGCTGAGTGACAACAAGTCCCCCACGCTTTCCAGTACTCTCCACCTCTTTTGATAACATTTGCAAATAAATTTGCCTTATCGCAACAGCTGCTTGCCATTGATTTCTCGTTGGCAGCCGCTATTAGTCTTTGCTGGGATTTGAGTGGCAATAATTATTCGGCTGAGGTCTAGTCAGTTCATCTGTCTTTCCTTCCTCCTTGACTCTACTTGGTTATTTGGTCTTGCTCTTTTTGGGGGAGGGGGCAGTGATGTGGCAATGGGGGTTAGGGTTGGGCTAGAGAACTTATAGATATGCGGTTTCAGTGTTCTTGGTTCCACATAGTGTTTCATGTTTTGCCTTTGCAACAGTTTGTCTGGCCCGCACTTGTTGCTCCTGTGTGTTAGTTTCCACATTCAAGGTTTTTTTTTTTTTTATATATTTCAGCTGTTTTCATGATTGTTGTTCGTTGTATTTTTCCAGTCATTCCTTTGATTCCAATTTCTCCCATTCTTTTTTCAAAGTTTCTTAGGATTGTTCCTAGTGGTCCTACTATTATAGGTATTATGTTGATTTTTTTTTTCATGTTCCATATCCCTTTCAACTCTCTGACTAACTCTGTGCATTTGCTCCATTGATTATTATTATTATTATTATTATTATTATTATTATTATTATTATTATTATTATTATTTATTTATTTATTTATTTATTTATTTATTTTGCAAATTAGTCCACCGGGAAAATTATTCCTCGCAATATATAATATGCAACAGAGGATTGATTCTATGATACATATGCAATCTGCATGAATTAAAATATCATGTTTAAGCGTACTGTACGACCGGGCAACGCCGGGCGTCTAGCGTATATATATATATATATATATATATATATATATATATATATATATATATATATGTGTGTGTATATGTATATATATATGTGTCTGTGTGTATATATATATGTGTATATATATATATAATATATGTGTGTGTATGTATATATATATGTGTGTGTATATATATATATATATATATATATATATATATATATATATATATATATATATATATATATAATTCGTATATGGATGACTAATAGATTGAACGGGAAAAACAAGCAAGGAAAAACAATGGGTTTTTTTACTAGAACTGATTCTTTGATTGATGAGAATTACCAAATCTGTTATAATTCTTGAATTGTTGATAAAAATGTCATTTCGGCTAAGCCAGAAGAGTGACCTCGATAACTCTAGACCATCTATGAACCACGAGAATTGTAAATTTCCTTGAGACTTAGTTGATATGCAAGAAGTCTGAGTTGCTGGGTTGTAGATAGGAGGTGCAGTGTTTGCAAAAAGAAGCACAAGGTTCTCCTGGCATGAAGTAGACCTGTCCTAAGAATTGACGATCAAGGAAACCTTCAAGACTTTTGAAGATTTGCAAAGCACCGTGGAAACTAGCAACTCAGATATCTATAAAGAACTGAACACCCTCCGAGAGAAGGGAAAAGGACGGAGACCATCCATGCTCAAAAATGTGCTGTTTTTTTTATTTTATTTTATTTTTCTAAGACACACATACACATTAACATTTAAAAATTCATTCGCATTATAAATTTGATATGCAAGGTAATGAGATTTGGGAAAATCTATGTGATCGGTTTTCAGCCAGATATTTGGCTATTAAGGGGTCAAAGTTCAACGATTGACCTTTGAGAACTCTACCAAACTCCTCCAACAATTTTGGGTCTAACCAATTGAAAGTTTAGATATAGGTTCCTTGGACATGAATCTAACTTAATAACTTGATTTGAGCCCAAAACAATAAATGCTAATAGGGGTAAAAGTTAAAAAGATTGACCTCTTATTTTTTTTTTTTTTGCCCAACTTACGCCTCCAACCACCCGGGCAACACCGGGTGTAAATGCTAGTATATATATATACTAGCATGGGTACCTGGCATTGCCTGGGTTGACACGAAGTTCCGTTTGAAACACGCCTGCTATACTAATCATCTTCATCATGGGTAACGTGGATACCCCCCCACAACAATTTCAAAAATAAAAGAACGGATAAAAACATGTAAATGTAATCGCCCCCAAAAAGAAGTATCTCCCTGGTTTTATTTTTTCTTTTTCATATTATACGAAATAATTACTTGGATCCAAACACAAATATATAAAATAAAAAACAACATTTAAACGTAAATGTCCTAAGACGGCTGTTTATTAGCGATGGAAGGTGTTTGGGGATTGGATGGGGATAATAAATACAAAATACTTAGCTACTGGAAACACGCGCTAAAATAAACAGAAAAATCATCCAATTTTGGAATCTCCCGAAGTTTCTAATGCACAATAATTTAGCCAACATATAATCCGATCTTTGACTTACATACCATTCAGCAGCATAAACATTGCCCTTTTCTCCAATAAATATTTCCACAGTCTTCCTTTTGTGGTCTTGTGCCTTACGGTGACAATTCCTTTGCATTGTGGGAAATACACCGGACTAATGGCTCTGGTAGTCGTAATTCACGACGGGATTGACAGCATCTCTGTGCGATGCATCAACATCTCGCTTGCATCTCCGTGCAGTATGACAATATTTCTTCTGCATCTCTGTGCAACTTCTCTTTTGCATCCCAGTGCGCTACGTAATTGCCTTTACACATGCCTTTACATGTGTATCAGCTTAGACATAGGCGTAGGTTTTCGGAGACTCTGCCCTTTTCTGCCTCATAGGGAAGTCTGTGGCCGCCTTTTGTCCTTTCCATCATGGTGTTACACACGTGCGTGCGCACACACACGCGCGCGCACACACGCACACACACACACACACACACACACACACACACACATATATATATATATATATATATATATATATATATATATATATATATATATATATATAGTTTTTTTGTTTAAATTTCATTCAGAAAAACAATCATTTTCAGAGTAGAAATTTATTATTTGAATAAAGAATACACATCAGATTTTTTTTCCTTAACCCATGGATTTTCGGTGTTGGCTCATCGCCTCAGAGGAAAAGTCATTAGCAAATATTACATCTAATAATATTGTTATTTAGTGGTGCCCGAAAAACTCGTCTCCGAAAAACTCGTACTCGGAAAACCCGTACCCGGAAAACTCGTCCCTTTTTGCAAGGTAGGAAAACTGGTCCCTTATTGAATAAATATCGATTGAAAACACATTTTATGGCCGTTCTTGAAGGAGATATGGTTTTTAAAAGAGACTATACCTCCATAATATTTTTTTAAAATATTTTTACTTGTTTACTGTTGCTTTAAAAAAAATAAATTCGATTTTCTAAGTATCCGTTTTCTACTTAACTGGGTAAGTTTTTAGTGGTTTCACTTATTTTAAAGCGTTTATTCTGTTCAAAAACGAGATTACAGATCGCATAATATTTTAAAAAATATTTATACTTATTTACTGTTGTTTTCAAAAGGGCAAAAGTTACTGTTGGGTATTTGATGTACGAGTTATGAATGGGTTTGTCGGGGGTGGGAATTTGTGGGCGGTAGGAGATTGTTGAAAAGTGGATAAGGTGAGTTGGATTGTTTTATGCTTTTTGAATTAGAATTTAAATCATAGTGTCAAGCTTTCCATTATGCTACATAGGAAAATCTGTAAGCTGCCTCGCTCATTTCCGTGCAGTTAACTTTCCGTAGATTGGAACTGCACGCTCGGCGATTTCCCCTTTTTCCGCCGCGAATTCATACATGGCACTGTTCATAAGACGTTCGGCTTTTCATGTCTATACAGGAGGCATATCATGAATGAATTTCCCTCGGCGATTCTCGCCCCCATGCGCCTTGATTTCGTTCTAAAATTGATTCTCATCATTTCCACATTTCCACTGGCTTCGTCTTTGGTAGCGTGGGTGTAAGTAGAGAAAGATATACTTAACGCGACAGGGAAGGAATGATCTGCTTGTCTGTTTCACATCCGTTCAAGATCTAATGTGTGGGTGTTTACAGGCGCTTCTAAATCTGGTGAATACAAAAAAAGGGGGGGATTTGCCTAGCGCCTTCTGCGTTATAACTCTGCCATGAGCTCCCGTCACAATACACACACACACACACACACACACACACACACACACACACACACACACACACCTGATTACTTCATTTAATCATATATACACGAAGATATAATTTTATGTGTAAATTTTCAGTATTTACTTCAACAGTGCTCAATACACAGGTAGAGCTAGGTAGTAAGTTATGAAATATATGGCAATTAAGCTACACAGAATATTCCTCGTTTCATTTTCGTGAGAATTCGTCAATATTTTATATGTGTGTGTGTGTGTGTGTGTGTGTGTGTGTGTGTGTGTGTGAGTGTGTGTGTGTGTGTGTGTGTGTGTGTGTGTGTGTGTGTGTGTGTAAAACATTATAAACAGAAAAAATTCCTAGGCGGACTGACCTACGTTTCGACGGCGTCAATCGTTTCATTTTCGTGAGAATTCGTCAATATTTTATGTGTGTGTGTGTGTGTGTGTGTGTGTGTGTGTGTGTAAAACATTATAAACAGAAAAAATTCCTAGGCGGACTGACCTACGTTTCGACGGCGTCAATCGTTTCGTCACTACTTCAATAATGGTTACTATAATTAAATAAAGACTAAAAAATATTAAAAAATAAATAAATAACCAATAATAATAATAATAATAATAATAATAATAATAATAATAATAATAATACAGCTGCTGACAGCATGATTGCTCTCTTCTGAAGAGCGCTTGTTCTTAGTGGATAAATTGTCAAAGAGGTTGACAGCTTCAAACATCTTATAGAAGAAGGATATAAATTTTCTCTTGAATCTCTGAGGCTAAATAAAATTTCTTAGTTTCTGAATTTTGGGGATGAGGATTATTTGGATTTTTCGGACTACTGTTCTCATCTATCACAAAGACCCGTGGTGTAACGGACAATGTACTAGATAAAATTCAGGTGTAAGCTGGAGATTGAAGGTTCAATCCTCAGTGCGGGTGATACGATGAATGCAATTGCAAATTACTTCGGACTTCTATCCGATTATGGTTAGGGGTACATGAGCCTACCACATCTGTGGATTAAATAAACGGTTTTGTTTGACATTCTGTGCAGATTCCCGAGTTCGACAGAAAGATTCTTGAGATCAACAAGATACACCTGAAGAAGGTTGGAGATTACATCGGCCGAACCGCTGTGCAAATGACAGTCAAGATAGGAACAGTAGTCCGAATAATCTAAATAATTCAACATCCCTTAAAGAAAATTTAATAAAACATTTATTTGCAAATACAATGTAATCCATATTTTCAATTGTTGATGGATTAAAAACGAGTCGCTGTTTCCAATGGTTTTCTATTTTTGAAAAGCATATCATTTGATTTGTTTTTCTTGTATTCTTATTCTCTCGCGGCATAATGTTGAGATAAAAGAGGAAGCGGCTCATGAATGCTTTATAATGGCCGCTTCTAAGAAAGGCCGACTTCTTGAAATCCTCCATCTGTAATAAATCATAGGTTTATAAATTGGATGAAAAAGAAACGATTCCAGTAAACAGCCGACTTTATCCTTTGATATTTCTTCAGGGAATAAAAATTCCCGTGCGTATCAATGAAACTTCTTATCAGACTTTTTAAATTTAATCTTTTAGACATGTTGTATTATAATTATTATACTACTGTTATTATTATTATTATTATTATTATTATTATTATTATTATTATTATTGTACGTCTAAAAGGCAACGATACTGCTGCTGTTGTTGTTGTTGTTGTTGTTGTTGTTGTTGTTGTTGTTGTTGTTGTTGTTGTTGTCGTCGCTGTTATTGTTGTTGTTACTACTACTACTACTTTTATTATAATTATAATAACTAACAGAATCCGTGGAAATTCCACGGTAGCTGAAAACACCATCACACAAGCAAACAATAATATGCCCTTCAATAGAATAATCAGTGTGATGTTCGTTTCGATCAGACCGTGAATTAAGAACATTCAGTATAATAACGATTCGTGCGATTTGGAATATTCCATTTTTGTTTTAAGAGAGTTCAGGATGATAACGGTTGAAGCGAATTAGCGTATTAATATATAAATTATTATTATTTATTATTTATTATTATCATTATTATTATTATTGCTATTATTATTGCTGTTGTTATTATTACTGCTACTTTTACTATTATTATTATTATTACTACTACTACTACTACTACTACTATTATTATTATTATTATTATTATTATTATTATTATTATTATAGAGTGATATCAAGTCGTCTGGAAGGACATTTGAAAAACTAGAAATATCTCTGCTATTGTAGGTACCACCAATATCCTTAAAAAAAACTTAATCTTTGGAGTTCTTGGTTTGGGATCGGGATTAAGGGAGAGTTCTCTGAGAATGAGATCCATCTCTCTTCAGCAAGAAGTTATCAAACGAAATCATCATTTGTACTCACTAGGAGTTCTCACATATGGTATCACCAGAGATTGCTCACTGAAAACAACCGGTAGTGTTCCCTGGAGTCTGGATGATAATAAATCTCCTCAGATTTCCAGTACGCTCCACCTCTTTCGATAAACTTTGCAAATGAATTTGCGTTATTGCAAGTTGTTGGCAGCAACCATCGGTCTTCACTGGAATTTGAGTGGCAATAAGCTTCCTCCAAAGTCTCAGTCCTCTTTGCACTTATCCAGTGGAGGTCTGATTAGTGCTTTCTCTTCTTGGTCTCTCCATCTTCCTTGATCCTTCACGATTATTATGATGCCGATGCTACAATTTTTTTTTGCGGGGGTACGTAGTTAATTTTACAATTTTGCAGTTACAGTTTTCTTGGCTCCGTTTGGTGTCCCTCCAATGTTTGGTTTTACTTCTGTTGCAGTTTCCACATGATAGGTTAGCGTTTGTTTTTCATGTGGGTTAGTTTTCACATTCGAGTTTTCAGCTGTTTTCAGCATTACCATCTGTTATATAATCTCAGTCTTCCCCTTGATTCCGATTTCTCCTAGTCTTTTTTCCAAGTTCTTCTTGTATTTATTATTATTGGCTCCCAAGGAGCTTTCACACAGGTCATAAAAGATTTCTCCTTGAAAACAACCCTGGAAGCTGAGTGACAACGAATCTCTCCAGATTTCCAGTATTCTCCAATACTCTTTCGAAAATATTTACAAATAAATTTGCGTTATCGCAACAGCTGCTTACCATTGATTTCTCACTGGCAGCAGCCATTGGTCTCCACTGAAATTTGAGTGGCAATAAGCCTCCCCAAGGTTCCAGTTCTTTTCGCACTTGTCCAGTGGATATCTGGTCAGCACTCTCTCCTTAGTCTTTCCATCCTCCTTGACACTTTTCGGCTATTTGGCTTCACTCTTTGAGGGAGGGGTGATGGGGCAATGGAAGGGGATGGGTGAAGGGATGGAGAATTTTAGATATGCATCTTCCATGTTCTTGGTTCCATGTAACGCTTCTTCATGTTTTGCCTCTGCAGCAGTTTGTCTGGCATGCACATGTGGCTCATGTGTATTAGTTTCCGCATTCAAGGGTTTTCCTTAATATTTCAGCTATTTTCATTATCGTAATTCGTTGTATCTTTGCAGCCATTCATCTGATTCCAATTTCACCCATTCTTTTTTTCAAAGTTTTCCGGAATTGTTATTATTATTATTATTATTATTATTATTATTATTATTATTATTATTATTATTATTATTATTATTGGCTCACAAGGAGCTTTTACACAGGTTATCAAAGATCTCTCCTTGAAACCAGCCTGTGGTGTTCCCTGGAAACTGAGTGACCACAAGTCTCCCCACATTTCCAGTACTCTCCACCTTTTTCGATAACATTTGCAAATAAGTTTGCATGATTGCAACAGCTGCTCGCCATTGATTTCTCATTGGCAGCCGCTGTTGATCTTCACTGGAATTTGAGTGGCAATAAGCCTCCCCAAGGTGTCCGTTCTATTCACACTTATCCAGCGGAGATCTGGTCAGTGTTCTCTCCTTGGTCGTTCTTTCCTCCTTGACTCTACTTGGCTGTTCACTTTTTGGGGGAGAAGGGGCAGTTATGTGGTAATGGGGAGGTTAGAGATCTTATAGGTATGCGGCTTCAGTGTTCTTGGTTCCATGTGGCGTTTCATGTTTTATCTCTGCAGCAGTTTGTCTGGCCCACTCTTGTTGCACATGTGTATTCAAGGGTTTTCCTTAATATTTCAGCTGTTTTCATTATTGTTGTTCGTTGTATTTTCCCAGTCATTCCTTTGATTCCAATTTCTCCCATGCTTTTTTCAAAGTTTTTCAGGATTGTCCTATTATAGGTATTATTTTGATTTTCTTCATCTTCCATGTCCCTTTCAGCTAGCTCTATGTATTTGCTCCGTTACTCCTTTTCTTTGATATTCACCTTGTGGTCGGCTGGGGCAGTAGAGACTACGATTTCACAAGATTTTTCTTTCTTGATAATTAATATGATATCCGGTCTTCTTGCTTGAATGGGTTTATCAGTTCGTATATCCATGTCCCACAGGATTTTATGATTCTCGTTTTCAAGTACTGTTGCCGGCTTATGTTTGTACCACTTGCCAGTGCGTTCAAGATGCAATTGTTTGCATAATTCCCAGTGTACTGCCTTTCCCACTTAGTCGTGTCCGTTCTCGTATTTCTTTTCGGCCAGTTTGCTGCGCTCACTTACTATATGGTTTCATCATTATTATTATTATTATTATTATTATTATTATTATTATTATTATTATTCATCTTGTCTCCTGTTGAGGTTAGATGTTCTGTGAATGACTTCCAACTTCTGTTGGTTGCCATTTCGCTTGTATCACTCGCCAGGAGAAATTTATTTAAATATTAACCACATCTATGCACTATTTCAACCTCCCTATTCGACATCCATCTTTCTCAGCTATTTTCAATCTATTTTCCCTGCCGACTCTATTTTCAAACTTTCTCAAACTCTTTTTTTTTAAAACGAGAAAAAAATTAAAAAAAGGCCATGAGCTGTGCCTGCAGAATCAGTTCTCTACACCGCACTTTGCAAGGCCATTTGTTGCATAATGCCTTCAGTTGGAAGGCTGGTGGCTGAGTAGTCCATAAATCTGCAACATTCCACACTGGAAATCAAACAGCAATAGAACTGAATATGGAACAGTCTACGGCGACACAATGGCGAACAAGCTCCTTGTTCGCCATTTAGCTGGTGCATGAACGATCTGACCTATTGTTTGTTTAAATCTTTGAACGAGTAGAGAGGTAGCTTTATGAAACAGTGGTTAGTTTACAAACAAGGTCGATAACCATTAGTCACGTGCTCTTGTGTAATGAATGAATGCGTGAATATAGGATTGACAGGAAATTCTTAAAGATAAACTAAAATGACCGAAAAATGGGCTGAAATGACTTAAATAAATAAAAAGTAAATGACTTTAATGAACTTAAGGATGAATTGAATGACCTTAAGAATGACTTGAATGCTTAAAAAAATAACTGGAATCCTTTAAAAACAACTTGAATGATTTGGAGAATGACTTGAATGGCTTTGAGACTGACTGGTTGTAAAGTGGGTGATCATTTTACATTAAATTAATACAGAAAAGTGATCCCCCCACTTTATATCACAATAATTACAGCATGTAGATACTACACTTGGATCTTGTTTATATATTTTATTGCTTTTAAAAATTTTGAAAATACAATTAAGTAAAAAACAAAAGATTTTTAAACAACAAAATTAGGCACAAGGCCCTACAAGAGATTGGGGAAGGGAAGGGTTCAGGGTCTTTGTGACTAAAGTGATTAAAAAATAATAAATGTAGACTTTGGGGTCTTACTCTTGACTGTCAACATTTACCAAAATACCTCATTCACTCTATGGATCTTAATCTAACTAATAAATCCCCAGCATTTAAGAGTCAAAAACATCTTTACAATTTATAAACAGTTGTCTGTGTGTTTGTGTATGCATTTTTTTTTTATTATTTTATTTATTTTTTTTATTTTTTTTTTTTATATTTTAAATTTTGTGTGTGTGTGTGTGTGTGTGTGTGTGTGTGTGTGTGTGTGTGTGTGTGTGTGTGTGTGTGTGTGTGTGTGTGTGTGTGTGAAAAAATAAAATTCAATTTCATTAGAAAATAAAAAGTTTTGAATTAAGAGAAAGATTGTTCGTGGAGTGGGGAAAAACTAATCAAAAGTGTTCATATCAAAAACAAAAAATAAATCCTACTGGGTTGTTAGTGAGGCCCCCCTGTACTAATCTAGGTGACTAGACCCCCCACTGTTTTCCGGGGAACCGAAAACAAGCAGGGCGATCCCTAATGGGGATTGGGGAAAATACCTTAATGGAAGTGGGAGAAAACAAAACAACGGGTGGAGGGGGGTTGGAAGGTGACCTCTGAGTGGGGAAGTGACCGGGGATGTTGAAAAAACAAGGATGTGGCACAAAGGGGATGGGCAGACTCAGAGGTTCTCTAGTACCAAAAAATAAAATCAGGAACAGGATCTCATTTGTACCACCAGTCAAGAGTCTTCTTAAAATGACTTAGCTAGAACCTAAGTGGGATGGGTTCCGAAGGACCCAGCACCGCCCGTGCCATGCTTAAGGAGGGAACACGTATTGAAACTTGGCTCTTCGACGGATGCACAGCCTAGTGCTGTGCACCCACCTCTTGTCAAATTCAACTCTAGGCAACCTCCTCCAATCGCATCTGATCTTTACTTTAAGCAAATGTTTAAAGTAAACGATCAGATCCCGATCCGGAACAGATGTCCCTTCGCGGACCAACTTGAGGCGCGTGATCCAAATCACCATGCGCGCTACTGCCAGGATCGCCAGGAAAACCATTCTTTCCTCCCTGGGGAACGGCGGCTCCATGTTGTACACAAAGAAAAGGGTATTTATTTGCTCCCCCACCGAGCAAATAAGGCACAAGGCCGATTTTTAATGTGAGGAGTGAAGGGGAAATGGGGACCAGCTCCCCGGGTAGTAGAGGAGCTGGATAGTGACAATTGGTATGAAGGGTTGCCCCTACATTGACCAAGGTCTTATATGTGGGGTTTTCCCCACATATGGTCTTTGCTTGCAGTATCTGATCTTGGCCAAAAGGCCAAGAAAAGCTTAAAATGCTACGAGTAGCATCTATTAAGACCTTTGGTCTTAACCAAAAAGGCCAAGCACAAAAGTGTTACGGATAGACCGACAGACCGACCGAAAAAACGACCAACCGACCAAGGGAGTGACTTATAGAGTCACTTGCATGCGACTAAAAACACATGACTAGCTACAACCACTATATACGATTTCCCCCACTCTCTAACTGTGCCTAAACCTAAATGCAGATTCCATGAACAAAGCTTCTTTCCAAGAACTGCCCTCCTGTGGAACACTGTTCTGCTGGCCTGCTTCCCGATTGACTACAACATAGTAGCCTTCAAATCTTATTAAACTAGTTCTTGTTAAGCCGTTTCCATAAATAATCAAATTCTACCCAATTTACACAATTAACAATTACTACACTATTACCTTACATGCATTAACTTTTATCCTTGAGTGGCCTTCGGGCCTTGATAAGTAATGACTCCCAAGTTAAAAAAAAAAAAAAAAAAAAAAACGTGGCCACCACTCAATAGAATCTTAATTGTATGTAAATAAAACATATATACCGCTCTTGTGTTACAAGTGAGCTCTCTGTCTTATTTTTTCTACTGATACGAGGTATCCACCATACATATGTGTGGGCAAGTACGAAATAAAAAATTCAGACAAAATGGAAAATTAGTTTATAGAATAAGTGGGTGAGCAATAAATGTGTTTGTGTCCTTATTTCTACTAGCATGTTCAGTTGCTTATCAACTATTCCATAAACTAATTTTCTAAAAGATTCTAGGGATCTACCAACCAAGACGTCAAAGACTGCGCCAACCGACAAGTGAGATTGTCAGTATTCTACAAACGACGTCTAGGCTGGCTCCGACTTACTCTAAGATTTGACATGGAGAGAATTGTTAACCAAATGCTCCAGTGGACCCCCTCCCCCGCTCCGCGATTGTAAAAGAAGACAAGGAAGATAAAAAACATAAACCGGAAGCAAACAATCGAAAGAGATTTGATTGCAACAGGAAGAAATAGGAGGGATGCTGTAGATCCGGTTTCATGTAACATTGTCCAGTTTCAGTGGCAAAGGAGACTAAGACAAAGAATAGGAAAGAACTCCAACTCGTTTTTAGTTTTGTACAACATTTATTTCCTCATTCTCTCATTACTGCTGTGACGCCACTCATGTGATCGTCTCCTCAGGCGTCATTCACGCATCACACGTGATCGCAAACGTTATCCACATCTCTCCCGTGATCATTCTCTTTTTTATAGCCTTCATTTTTCTTTCTCAGTGACGTCATCCGTGCTATGTTACATTCAGATAAAAAAAAATAGTTAATTTTGACTGCCTCATGCGTCACAGGACGTGGAGATTCTTAAATCTAAGTAAGTATATAGGCATATCATAACGGTAGAAGAGGCCGTGAAAGATGGTATTTATTTGCTCCCCCACTGGGCAAATTAGGCACAAGGCCGTTTTTAATGTGAGGTAAAAACCAGCTCCCCTAAAAGTAGGCAAAAATGGGGCACTCTGGTTACCAAAAATAATAATTGTCCCAGTATAGAGGGTTTCCCCTCCATTGACTGGTACAAATTATCTTAAGTGCAGCATCTGCCGGAACAGATACTACACTTTGAGATATTAAATCTTTTATTCATGTTAAAAAATACAGTAAAATTAACGGTGAACAAAAAACTTAGGCACATGGCCAACTCAAAAGGGGGGATTTTGGGGGTCGTTGGTCATCCTTGTCACTCCAGAACTAAACAAAGTCAAAAGTTTCTCCCAGCTAGTAGATCTTGTCCCGAAGGCCAAAAAAAAAAAAAAAAGAGGCCGTGAAAGATGGATTTCTATATGTTGGGGTCGTGTAGAGTGTAATATCTTGCGGTAGGTGTTACATCATCACCCATGAGCGATAAAATGATAGAAAGAGTTTTTATACATATATGCGTAGGTGTCTATACATGCTGGTCTTTATCCCCTTGTCTTTTGCTCTTTCTCGTCATTGTTTCATGTGTGGCCGTGTCGGTTTATTGTTGTCGATCACTTTGTCTGTTTAGCTAGAGGAATAGACTACTCGTGCATAAAAAACACGCACACACAAAAAAGACTTTGTTGAGTTATTCAAGGTTTTATTGGAGATAATTTACCGATGGGGAGAGAGAAAGAGAGAGACTAGTAACTAATCATTACTTCTTGACTTACTTTCTATCTAACTAAATGAATTTACGCACAGACAGACAAACATCGGTAAGATTTGCTGAGATATCAGTTTCTACATCATCTAGCCATTTCTCATTCGTAGGGCTTCCTGGAGAGAACGGACTTGAAAAACCTTTGTTTCTCTCGCTCCAAAACGTGACTCATATCATAACTTCATAAACGAGTTCAACATCCGGTTTTCTAGCACGTTTGGTCTCTGCCACTTCCTTGTCACCTATCTTCCGTTCAACTCTGAGAACTGTTCTGTTTTACAGACCTGGATTATCGTGACATGTGCTAATGTGACCCTTGGCAAAACTCACACTAGCTAACTTAATCGTTACTCACTGGCATAGAGTCACGAATATATAACAAAGGCTGACCAAAGCAGTTTTGTGTCGTACTAGTGACAATCTTATTCTTGGTGAATACAACTTTGGATCTGGAACTTTTTTGAACATGCCATGTGTTTTGAAGAAAATTAACATCTTCATGCCTACTATTTTACTTCGTAGATGAAGAGGGAGAAAAAAAGAGAAAGAAAAAAGAGAGAAAAGGTGGAAAAAGAGACTAATGGTGATATGAATGTTCGTCTGTCGAAACGATGATAACCGTCTAATTAGCTTGGACTGATGATGGATGATTTGCACTGAATTGTGAAACAAGTGTTGCGCAAATGATAGAGTTCAAAGTGGGCTTCGTAGCCTTGTGGGGGGGATGTCTTTTTCTCTTCCCTGCAACCTCTTTATCACAGAATAGATGTTGCGAGTTTGTCTCTGCTTTATCATTATTTTCATGGCAGGTGCTCGGCTGAGTTCCATTCTGTGGTCCCCCCTCGCCAAACTTTCACAGGAAACACCCGTCTAGTAGAAAACACTATCACTAGTTTGCCCCGCTCTTTATCTGTGCCTAAACCTAAGCGTAGATTCCATGAGCAAAGCTTCTTTCTTAGAACTGCACGCCTATGGAATTGTCTTCCGTTTTTCTGCTTTCCAGCTGACTACAATATGGTTGTCTTCAAGTCTAACGTAAACAAGTTTTTGATGAGCCCATCCATATAAGTTAACAAATTTACCGAATCCCCATTACTAACGGTTACTATATTGTCTAATTTCTACTGTACACTCTTTAACCTTTATCCTCGAGTAGCTTCTTGGCTTTGATAAGTGGTAATGCCTATGTAAAAAAAAAAATTCCTAACCCCTAATGTTCTGAATCGACACTGCTTGATCCCAGTTGCAAGAGGTTCAGAACGACTGGAAATAATGCCAAGATAATCAGAGAGCACAGACAGCACTTGGTATTTCTAAATTCGGCATAATTCACGTTGACAGGTTACCATTATATTTTAAAAGTTAAGCAACGTTGAGCCTGGTCAGTACTAAAATAGGTGACTGTTTGGGAATTCCAAGTGTTGTATGTGCTTTCTGCTTATCTCAGCATTGTTTGCAGTCGTCTAGCACTTATTATCATTGGACTCAAGCAGTGCCAATTCAGGAGAGATATGCTTGGGGATTGCATAATCTTTGCCACACAATTAAACACGTAGCTACCGTTACAGGGGTTATCCATTGTCTCTTGAGACTGAACGAAGGCATCTTACATTCTCAAATGGTCACTAATTTTATACCAACCAGGCTAAACAGTGACCTAATGGGAACCAGAATGTCAACGTGATTATGCCGCATCGAGATGAAGATATAGATAACAGAGAGACAACTTTTAGAGTTTATCTTTTCATTTTTTTTTAATATTTAACTGGATTTGCAAACTCTCTTTTTTTTTTAAACTAGCCGGAGGAATTCTGGATATCATTTTGGCAACCTAGAAATAGTTCTTTTTTAGTCTATAGATAAATATGACTTAAGTCTGGATTCTTTTGGGACACAATGTTTTTTTAAACAAATGAATAATGAAACCTTCATTCATTTGAAAAACAAAAAAGTAAGCTAAACAAGCGGGGTAAGAAAGAGAGTAGCTTATTCCATGCTAATCGGCCCTATTACGACACTACACGGGCATATCCCAATTTCACTAAATAGTGATAATAGTGGTAACAAAGAGAATAATTACAACCGGTTGTACTTTCCGTATATAATCGTGACACTCTGCACTGATGATTCCCTTAAGGATGAAACACTAGTGTCTGCAGGTATTTAATAAAAAATAAAAAAATAAAAATTATGTCAGCCACTTTAAGAAACTCGTTTCTTATCGTTAAGCACTTTACAGTTGAAATAAAGTTGGCTGTTACATGATGAGGGCTGTCCCCTTTTCATGTAAGTATAAAAATAGAGAGATTTAGTTAAAATGAAAATGAAATAGCATAGGCGAAATTCGAACCTCGTAATTTAGGTTTAGAAATAGATTACGTGTGAGAATTAGAGAAAGGAATGTAAAACAAACGATTGTTTAGAATAGAGATAAAATAGTTTCAAGAAAAGAATGTGCACTGTCAATTTTGTTATGAAAATTCAATTGAAAGAATGCAGCTATAAGATAGTGTTTTTAAAATATTGGAAAAATAGGTTACTGAGTATAGGTTAAAATTCCTTTTGTAAAAAAAGGAAAAGTTTTGGACACGTATGTCCAGAACACGTGTGTATGACGTCATGGAAAATAGAAAGTTCTAGAGATAGTTAGAAAAACTTTAGAGAAAAGAAAGGAAAAACTGGGAGAAACTCAGAGGGAGTTTGAGAGGGACAGGCGACAGTCCAGTTTGGAATTCGAACGTCTAGAAGCGAGACGGTCACTTTGAAACTTAATATGTGAAGCTTTGAATTCTTGATAATGAAAACCACGGCCGGTCGTGAAGAAATAAACCCATCATGTGTTTTTATAAAACATCGTCTTGTGTTGTGATTCTACAAAAAGGTAAAGTGAAAATTGTTATTATATGTCTATATGTCTGTGTTATAAAATGTCATGACATACACATCTCATATCTACAATGTGAACTCTACATCTCATATCTACACTAAGACTGTCTGAACAATGTCTCTTCACTCCAAGAGCTTCCATATTTCACTTCTAAGTAATGAACTTTTTAAAATATGAATAGTCATAAACGAACAATCTCTCTTACAACAACATCTCTCTCTCTCTCTCTCTCTCTCTCTCTCTCTCTCTCTCTCTCTCTCTCTCTCTCTCTCTCTCTCTCTAAAATACAACATCACTTGTGATAAGACTCTCTCTCAACGACAAACACTCTAATAAGACTCCTTCTAAGCATCACTTATAATAAGACTCTCTCAATGAAACCCCTATATAACATGGCCACTTAAGCTTGCATGCGCAGATCATGATATTATAATCATTAGATCAATCTGACAGACGTTAAGACATTTAAAAATAAATGTTTAAATTTCAACAATATTTCTCGCGGTTGTGGGTTTGATCCTTGCTAATGGAGTTAGAGATGGCTTCGTTGCCAGGTTCGAATCCTCTGACCGGCGGTAATTGTGACACCCTGCACTGATAATTGCCGAAAGGATGAAACACTAGTGTCTGTATGTATTTAATAATTGTTATAGTAAATAATTATTTATATATATATATATATATATATATATATATATATATATTGTCACAAATAGCCACCTCGACATCAAATGCTGTTTTATCATTCTGTTAGTAGTATAGAGTAGGTATTTGATTGACATGTTCTGACTGAACGAGAATCCACCAAAACACAGTATTAAAATCAGTCTGGAGAGATTCTCTTTCCTTGGCCGAGGACGGAGAGAGCGACGTGTGGCGGCGGAACAGTTACTACACTGCGATCCGATCTCGGAAACAGAGAAAAAACCCACTACGGATTTCATCACCCACGGAGAGAGAGAGAGAGAGAGAGAGAGAGAGAGAGAGAGAGAGAGAGAGAGAGAGAGAGAGGAAGAGAAAGGGAGAGGGAAGAGAGAGAAACAGAGAACGAGGGAGTTGAAAAACGCTGTATCGACGTTAGCACCAAACACCTACCACCTCCATTAATATGAAGGCAAGCGACAGGTCGTCCTTAAGTCAGTGCACGTGGTGACCTCGGTGGCCCAAAGAGGCAGAATAAGGAAAGAACAGGATTTCGTCAATTCTATTTTTAGAATCAAGGGGCGAAACAATAAAAGAAAAAATAATAATTCCCTCGTGCGGGTAGTTTTTTTTTGGACCAAAAGTTCGACCACGTAAAACATGTTCCTAGACAACCAAAGCGATATGTCACATTTCCGAAGTTGGCAAAGACGGAGAAAAAAAGATACCTGAATTAATCCCTCGATAAAGCTATTTTGGATAACCCAAAACGGATGCCGACAGGCATGTGTAAAAAAAAAAGGAAACAAATCAAAATATCTGCGAAGTCACCATTTGGAACTTATGTCTCCCACGCGGAACTGGAGTGTGTCGCACGGCATTGAAAGACTGGATTTGGTGATTGGAACTTTATTCCCTCACAAGAGATTTTATTTGGACTAACTGTAGCAATTGCAAATTGTTAAAAGAAAAGAATTGAACTGTAAGTGCAAAAAAAAACAAACAAAAAAACTTTACCTTCTTTCTCTGCCGAGCTGGAGATCGGATTTTTCCCCATGTGGACTGGTTGCTGCCGTATAGCTTTTGTCTTCTGTTATAGAATTCTCTTTCAGTTAGTATGTTAAAAATATTCCCCAATCCCATTAGCTTTGAATATATTTGTTTTTGTTACATCTTTCTTTCCCCTTATGATTAATAAATTTAGCTTTATATGATTTTAAAGTGTTTGTTTCGTTATCTCTTGCAAATCTTATTGTGTTCGATTTTTGTGTTTATTTGTATCCGCTTGTCTCACAGAAAACAATTGTTGTTTTATTTGTTTCAAACCTTTTTTATATAAAAAAGGAAAATTGAACCCAATCTGGGAACTATGAACATACCCCTAATGCAGAAGATTTATCTGCCTATGATAAGCGTTTGCTATCCATAAATGCCCATCCATATCCCTATGTTTATTGCATTTTATTGCATTTTATTGTTATATTTAAATATTGCCCCGGCCCGTATGTAATAATCTATATATATAAAAGCCAAACGTCTGTGTGTATGTATGTATGTTTGTTTGTAACGCTAAAACTTTTGAAAGACGGAACCAAACTTGACAAATTTGGTATCATATCAAAGCCCCATCACCCGGATGACAAATATCGAAATTTCACGTCAAACGGACCACTAGAAGTTGGTCAACTGATCAGTTATCTTCAAGGGGGGCCCCCAAAAAACCTGTCATTATCTATATATATAAAAGACAAATGTTTGTTTGTAACGCTAAAACTTGAGATGAAAGATTCCTCTCCCCTAAGAATAAAACATATGTTCAATATCTGCTTTTGTTTTTTCATTGTTTATACGGTCCCGAGCAACGCCGGGTAGCCCTGCTAGTATATATATATAAATACTCTTGTTAACTACCGCATTGTTGTCTTATTTCTTTTCATCTTTTTATGCCTTAATAATCATATTTACTCAAATTTAACAGTTACTCAGGTCAGAATGGACATGAGAGTAATTGTGAAAGAGCACGGACACATGTATACAAATTCCGAGTCGTGTGCAAAATAATGTCACAGAAAGGAAAAACAAAAAACTATAAAAAGTGGAGAGAGCATGTCCAAGAGAACATTCGAGAGCACGCTCAAGAGAACATTCAAGCTCACATTAGAGACATGGATGACGCGTGAGAGGAAAGAGGTCAGAGAGAAGGAGCACGATCACATTCTATTCAGGAAAGCACCCACTTATAAATGTCATTGTTAAGAAAGAAAAGGAGTCGAGTTTTTACTTGTGCTATGTTCCTTGCCACGTACTCTGCTACAACGTGTTGGGTCCCAAGTGTGTAAACGTGTGCAACGTTACATAATAGTAAATATGACTCCACATTTTCTAAAGATTCCAAATTGGTGTCCCACAACCAAACCTGTGTAACACATTACCACAGAACTGCTCCCTAACTCATTAGAATATGGTTCTCTTCATGTACATTGTCAACCGATATGTGTTGAACCATTCTTTTTAGTAATGCAGGTATCTTCATCTTACTCATCATTTCCAATCCTCTTGTCGTATTGTTCATAATCTAATTGACAATCTAATTAACTCTTATCCTCGAGTGACTTTTGGCCTTGGTAATTGATGACTCATTAGTTTACAATGTCATACTCGTACATAAGGAAATATAATTTAGCTTATTGTTATAGATTACTTCCATCTGGAATAAGTAATGTCATAAGTTACAAGAGACTTTGCTATTTTTATGGTGATCTACCATGTTGTATCACTACATAGACTATCCCCGGCACTATGGATAATGGTAGCAACAGAGAGAGCTGTTATGAACAATCCAGAAATAGTGAGAGGAAGAACGAATAAGACAAGAAGTGGTGGGAGTATAGAAGAAGAAGAAGAAGAAGAAGAAGAAGAAGAAGAAGAAGAAGAAGAAGAAGGAGGAGGAGGAGGAGGAGGAGGAGGAGGAGGAGGAGAAGGAGGAGGCAAATTTACTTTACTGGTACAGATTTCTTATATATTTATGTTCACTTTGGGATAAGTGATAACATAAGTTACAAGAGATTTTCTTATTTTTATGGTGGTTTAATATATTGCATCACTACATGGACTTTTCCCAACACTATGACAGAGAGAGTCACTTTGAACAATCCAGAATTAATCTCTGTCAACCCGTTGCTTCAGTACTTTCCGTAAACAATACCAATAATAATAATAATAATAATAATAATAATAATAATAAAAGTGTTGCCCTAAAGAAAACAAAATTACATATTTATTTTAAAACTTTTATTGAAAAAATTAAATCAGGTAACTTGATTATGTAATAAGAGCTGACATCTATTCAATGTAATCGCCTTCAGCCTCAATCACCGCCTCGATAAGGGTTCAGAATTGGAATCATGCCTTTTCTATAAGCGCCAGAAGGACCTTGGTGAATATATGCTGGATGGCAGTGATCAGGCTGACTTTGGTGTTGTGGGAGGTCATGTTGGTGATGTTCTCGACGTGTGACTAAATGAAGTAGTCCAGTGGGTCCACGTCAGGGGTGAGGAGGGCAGTGAGATGAGGGTACAAAGTTGTAGCAATCTTTCTGAAGCTAAGCCTGGGTCTCTTTGGACTTGTGGGCCGGCGTTGAGTTATGCTACTACACCTAGGGTCTGCCAGCAGTTACCTGATTGCGCCAGGGGATCACCACACTCATCAGCATATCTAGGTACACTTTGGCGTTGATTTTCAAGCTAACTTTATGATGTGGCCCTCACTTAAAACCACAGCAAAGACCATAATCGTGGCCGGAAACTTTGTTTTCATCACCCTGGGCATGTCCCTGTTATTCATGGCAATCTAGTGATGCATTTTGAGAGTGCTGGAAATGGCCCTGTTGTCATAATTTTGATCGGTAAAGAGCATGAGTTGTACAGTGGCTCATCTCCGATCTCGCTTGTTGAATATTGTGTCACTTTCAGACATGATAGAAGGCTCCTATCGCTTTTGGGATTTGTACACAACCGGCCAACTTGTAGATGTTTTTCATCAAACAGAAATGGAATCATGTCGTCTTTTCTGGTGTGACAATTTTACTCTTCGAACCCGTATTAACAATTTCTTTGTTGTCTTTTTGTCTTTTTTTCACTCTTTTTCACTTTAAAAAGGCATATTTCCACTTAGATGTAAGGAGCTACTATTTATGATTGTGTCTATGGGGGACTAAGAAGATGAGCGAGATGTCTGTTCACATTACATTTAACCTTCTGCATCTTAGTACAGTCATGGAAGCAAGAAATAATGAGGGAATTCCAAAGTTTATCAGTCTGAAGGATCAAACTATGAGAATAGAAGGTTGTCCAGCATCTAGTGACCTCAACCGTGAAGGGGTGGGATTTTGCTTCTCGCCAGGTTAGTCAGGAGTATTTATATGCTGAAGGAGCACAAATGGTATGAGTTCATCAGAGCACATTCCACTAATGTACTTATAAAACAGGCACAGAGATGCAACATTGCGGTGATGGGACAGAGGTTGAAGCTTGACCGAGAGTTCAGGACCTCTTAGATTTGAGGCTCTTTTTTTAATCCTGTCTAAGAGTGAGAATATACGACATAATCACGTTGACACACCAGTTTCCATTAGATCACCAAAGTTAAGTGATGTTAAGCTTGGCCAATACTAAAATGGGTGATCATTTGGTAATACCAGATGCTGTATGTGCTCAGAGTCTGGAGAGGGATGAGCGCTGCCAGGCTATTCTTGCCCAAGATATGCTGCATGAAATAATGCAGTGCCCCTACGATCCAAGGGAATTAAGGGGCACATCTAAGAGCGAGAGACTAATGGTAGATGCACCAGCCTAGATGTGGTAACAATACTACGTGCATGGGCGAATGGCGACCTTGTAGAGATACAGGATACTCTCAGGTGTCAATTTTTAGTATAATAAAAGTAGTCCACCATCTTTGCAGCAGCCTTGGCAATGCCCTCAATATATTTGTTCCAATTCATGTTGCCTGTGAATGTTCAGCTGCTGAGTTTGAACGATGAGCTCTCAGGTAGAGTGTTATTCACCGTGGCAATCAGTGGTTGAAAATGTATTTTGTAGTTGTTAAAGGAAAGAAACTTAATCTTATTTCTTTTCGGCCAAAACACTTACATGAAGCTGGTAACGTTTTGCATCTATTCGCATCGCATCTCTATCTCCCCATCACATACCCTTAGTGAGGCCAGTTTTAGTAGTTAACTTCCATTTTCTCATTGTTCTTTTCTCTCTCTCTCTCTCTCTCTCTCTCTCTCTCTCTCTCTCTCTCTCTCTCTCTCTCTCTCTCTCTTATCTTTGACTACTAAATCCTAACAAACAAAAGAGGCTTGCAAACAAAACAATCTCGTCTGATATCCTCAGAGTAATGGCGAGACGAGACGATTTTTCTGTTTGATTTATCGTTTGGTCTTCGTATTATTACAATCATGTCAATAGCTTCATTGCTTATCAGCTAATTTCCGCCTCCACCCATGGTGTTTCTTCTGAAAACCGCTCCCTTATTATTTTTAATAAAAATATATAGTTCTCTTATTTGTTTATTTAGAAAGAAGTTTTTCATTGATATATGCCATTTTCACACACACACACAAGCACAGACGCACACACACATATACACACACACACACACACACAAATACACACGGAAATACATTAACACACATACTTCGGTCGTGGAAGAGCCGAGATGTGGAAACCTTGCAGCTCTTGATAGACATGAAGGAACCTTTAAACCAAAATCTTTACGCGAACTTTTAACGCAAGATCTAACCAATTAACTGAACATTCTCAACGGATCTTTTTTCTGGTTATTTTAGATTTCTTACGGATTCGACTTTCCCTAGCGTTTCTTCGAACTTTCTTTCACATCCACAACTTTAACGTTTTCAATTTTTATACTTTAGAGTAAGTTTCCTTTTAATATAATTCACCATTTACTTCCTCTGAAGAGAAATGGGTGAATTTTTGAAATTCCATGTATTAGGGGAAAATATTTTCTTAATGTAATCTCTGTTTTTAAACAATAAATTTTGTAAGTTTTATTTTGAATCATTCAAATACATTTGTATATATGCATATTTAAACGTACCACTACTACACACACACACACACACACACACACACACACACATATATATATATATATATATATATATATATATATATATATATATATATATATATATATATATATACCCGTTCACATACACTTTTCACGATAAAGCTAGAACCCAGAATTAGATAGAATCGAGCAATTGCATCGACAACGGACAACGCGAGACCCAAAGTGGGTTTCGATGTACTGGATCTCATCAGTGACGCGCTCCGACATAGGCGCGAACCCAGGTCGTCGCACGCATGAAGTGTGCACTACTGACAACCTAACCATATGGGCCATGGCGCAATCTATTGGCTGTGCCTCGATTTTTAATTCTTATATTTTTATCCAGTTCTACATTCTACGATGTGACAAGCAACGCGTCCTATACAACTAAGATGGTTACTGCTGGTATGCAGGCGGTATATATCACATCTACAAACATTAACTGAAATTAGCCGACTCCCCAGACACGATTTCGGAACAACCTATTAGTTGAGAGACATCACGTCCCTACGAAGGACGAACCGCTTTTCTACACATATTAGAAATTAAGAGGAGATTATAGATAGATATATAAATACCCGTTCACATACACTTTTCACGATAAAGCTAGAACCCAGAATAAGATAGAATCGAGCGATTGCATCGACAAAGCTAAAAAGATAGATATATAAATCTATAATCTCCTCTTATCTATCTATAATCTCCTCTTAATTTCTAATATATATATATATATATATATATATATATATATATATATATATAGTCATCCACATACAGTACTGTTTCGCTGCTTCACAGCTCATCAGTGCGGCTAGACAGGCAACTGCCTCAAGCCAGGGTCGAAACCCGACCGCCCAAATGATATTCAAGGCTTCTCACCAATGTGCTATTCGGCTACTGCTGTGAGGGTAATGAATTAACGATGAGTTGTCATCGTCCAAATGCCTCCGCTCGATTTGTTTACACAAAGAGCGTCGCTTAATACGCTAATGGAAGTTTGTATATCACTTCCCAATACGCTCAACCCAAGATAGAGAGCATTATGGTCATCCACATACAGTACTGTTTCGCTGTTTCACAGCTCGTCAGTGCGGCTAGACAGACAACAATCAAGGCTTCTCACCGTTGCGCTATACGGCTGCTGCTGTGACATCGTCCAAATGCCTCCACTCGAAGAGAGAGACAGAGAGTCGATTGAAAATCATGAGAACACAAGTGTGTGGAAAAACAAATAAAAAATAAACATGTAACTCACTATTTACGTCCAAGGATGGAATACTGTTGCCATATCTGGGCAGGAACTGCTAAAAACAGCCTATCCTGCCTTGACAGAGTACAAAATAGACTTTGTGGCTTAGTGGGGGATGCCCTTTTCTCTACCCTGCAAGCTCTCTCCCACAGAAGAGACTGTCCTTGTTTTATCGTTATTTCCATGGCAGGTGCTCGTCTGAACTCCAATCTCTGGTCCCCCCCTCGCCAATCTTTCACGAAAAACACCCGTCTAGCTGAATCCACTGTGAAAAATTTCCCCCACTCTATATCTGTGCCTAAATCAAAACGCAGATTCCATGAACAAAGCTTCTTTCTTAGAACTGCACGCCTGTGGAACTCTGTTCCGCCTGCCTGCTTCCCACCGGACTACAACTTGGATGTCTTCAAGTCCAACGTTAACAGATTCTTAATGAACCGCCCCCTTAAGTAAACACTTCATCAAATCTCCACACTAACGTAATGTACTTGCAATAACCCTTATCCCTGAGTGGCTTCCGGGCCTTGATAAGTGGTGATCACTGTGTAAAAAAAAAAAAAAAACTATTTCGTTCTGAGTGATGAGACCATTTTAGAAACACAGAAAATCTTAATTTCTTTTAGTTTTTTTTTTTTTTAAGATATTCAATAAGACTAGCGTGACCTGAGGAAATTTCACAGCGGCATCTTTCATATGTAATATATTGCTGCTAGGCATTCTGTAGATGTTCAGCGTGAATGGAGACTCTTCTCAAGCGATATTATTGTAACCCTTTTGTTACAACTGTAAAAGTATTTATCTAAGTTATCTGGTCACTGTAGTATCAGAATATATCTGGTTATTAAGGTTTATCCCCAATATCCTTATAGGAATCTGTGACATATTTCCCTTGTATGGAAGCCTGGCGCAAACGGAAACCCTACGATATCATTAAACCATCTTTAGACGGAACAGATACTACTCTTGGATCCTAGCCAGAAGACCAAAGTGTATTTTAGTTTCACGAACGACTCAAATGTTACATCATTTATCTTTTGTTATTTATTTTGTTATTCATTTATTTCTATTTTTATTTATTTATTCATTTATTAATTATTATTTTTTTTTTTTTACATTGCGTCGTTGGTGATCGGGAAATCTTATTTATTGGGTGGGAGGATGGAGAGTGGTCGCATGCTACGAACATTAAATTAGCGTATCTCTATACCAATTGAATGTTCGTGGTGTGTTATCGTCTTTTGTCCTCCTTTTTAATAAATAGAATCTCTCGATCGAATAATTTATAATCTGAAAACCGTGACACAAGTCCATACGTATGTTAAAGGTATTACGGTATTAATTTATAGATAATTTTTAGAGATCCTTTTCCTTCCTGAAGTTGTAGGAAATTTCCAGCATTAGAAACATATTGATTATCAGTCAATACCTCCCATAGCGTATTTTATTTATTTTTACTTATGTTTTACAAGGTACTTTATCCACTACACCAAGGGTCTGAATTCAGGAATCTTTCTGTCAAATTCGGGAGTTTTCAGGGAATTTAGAATGGAACCCTTTTATCGAATGGATCTGCGGTATAACAGATAAGGGACTATAAAAAATTCAGTTCTAAATGGCACTCTTCTGGAGATTGAGGGTCCAATTCCTAGTGTGGGTGACACTAGGAATAAAACCGTGAATTATTTAAGACTTCTACCTAGTCATGGCTGACAGAATACGAGCAAGTAATACTCGTGGATGAAATAAAGGGTTCCGTTCAAAATTCCATGCAGATTCCCAAATTCGACAAAAATATTTCCGAGTTCAACAAGATACACGTGAAGATAAGATGCAGTATAGCTTGCCGAAATCAGAGTCCTTCTGCCGAATTCTGAACTCTGCACATAATTTCGAATGGATCCCTTTTTTTAATCCACGCGGGTAGCATGCTCTTATTCAACCACACATAACGGAATCGAATTCTGGAGTAATTCGCATGTCACCCACACTGAGAACTGAACCTTCAACCTCCAGAAGAGTGTAACTTACAACTGAATTTTACCAAGTACTTTATCCACTATGTCACAGGTTCTTGCGGGCGACAGTTAATTGTGACTTACTAGACTTCTGTCCGGTCATGGCTGATGGAACGAGAGCATGCTACCACATGGATTAAACAAAACGGTTCTGTTTGAAATTCCGTGCAGATTCCAGAGTTCAACAAAAGATTCCCAAGTTCGGCAGAAAGACTCCCGAGTTCGACAAGGTAACGTGAAGAAGATAGGAGTTTACATCGAACGAAACGTTGTAAGATTAACATTCAGAGATGAGAACAGTAGTTTGAAGAGTCTAAATTCTCAATCCACATCTCAAAAATTCAGAAACACAGTGGCTATTGTTCTTGGCAATGAGTGATCTCTTATAACCAAATATTTCTGTGGGTAATCCTCTGATAATCAGACTCTCAGCCATCATTCTCAACATGCAAGTTCATCATCATCATCGACGAAACAACAACAACAACAACAACAGCAGCAGCAGCAGCAGGATCATCATCATTTATGTAACAACATTTTGCCTATTTAACCTATAGCATTGTTCCATAGAATATTTGGTTTGACTTGAATCAAATATTGTTAAATGTCCAATCTAATATATAAAATTATATCGGCTAGATTTTAAAAGTTGAACCAAAGTGATTCTGATTTTTTAATATGTATAATATGTTGTAATAAATAGCGATCTATGGTGATAAGCAGTAAGATTATACATCTACAAACAAGAATATGTTTAAGGCTCCCAAAATTCATATTGGAATGGCCTACAAATACTCGTGGTGCAATGCACAATGTACTCAGTTGTAAGTGATACTCTTTTGAAGGTTCAATCTTTAGTGCGGGTGACGCAAAGAATACAATTGGGAATTACTTAAGACTTTTACCTTTTTAAATAAAGGATTTTATTTAAAATTTTAAATAAAGGGTTTTATTTAAAATTTTAAATCAAGGGTTTTATTTAAAATTTTAAATAAAGGGTTTTATTCAAAATTCTGTGCAGATTTCCAAGTTTAATGGAAATATTCCTGAATTTAACAAGATACACTTGAAGAAGGTCAGAGGTTACATCAGCCCAAAAGTTGTGCAAATAACACTCTAGATGAAAACAGTAGTCTGAATAATCCAAATAATACAGGTCCTGGATATGACTCTCAACTATATCCGAGGGTGAGGCCCCAGCTTGCAGGCTTTGGGGAGTGTGGAGCCATCCTTTAATTGCCATTTCTCCCAGGTCCACTCTGACTCGGAGTGGTAGTTACCGTTGTACTATGTTATTTTCAATGAATTAATGTACTTCACTACAATTTATTCAAAAACAATATTTACTTTGGTGTTCGAATAGGGAGGCATTCTTAAATAAACATTTTAAAAGAAACAATTGCTCTCGAGTATAACTTTTATTCCTTTAGTAAGAGTACTATTTCTTATTTTCTTTTGTAGCTTAGATACCGAATCTAACACAATAAAAAATAACGTAGTTATAGAACCTAGAAATATTCATAATAGAACTCTGAATGTGATCCCAAGCAACACCGGGTCGTTAGAACTAGTATTATGCTAAAATAATCTTTTTATTTACAAATTTATAAACCAAGCATTATCAAGCCTTTATGGCAACTGGATGCAAAATTATATTCAAGGCATTTTTCAAAGATGTGCCCGAACATTTCCGCTCCACTGCTGATGGAATTTTCCAAGAATGTTATTCAAGCAGCATCCGCCTTATTCACCAAGAGTTCCGGGTCTAAAAGGTTCATTCCCTCTCCCTTCCCATTGACAAACCAGGAGACTACTCTTTGTGAACAGTAAACAAACAAAAGAATTACTTCAAAAAAAAAAAAAAAAAAACAGCTAGAGAAATATCCATTTGTAATCAAATTATCGGCATTTATTCAATGAATTGTAAATTTTTCTAGCAGGATCACTCGACATTACCCCAGCAAATGGACAACATAAAACCGACATTTATACTTGTACGTTGCGAGTCTATCTCTGCTCTATCGTTACTTTTATGGTAGGTGCTCGACTGAGCTTCAATCTCTGACCCCACCCCTACTCTTCTAGCTGCAACACCGTCAACCATTTCTCTCACTCCCTATCTGTACCTAAAACTGAATGCAAATTTCATGAACAGAGCTTCTTTCCTAGAGATGTGGAACACAATAGTGTGGGGTTACTTTCCAACTGACCATAACATAATCCTTTTCAAGTCAAATAAATAACTTCTTAATTTATTTATTGCAGACTATTATCCTCATCTTTTTTTTTTTTTTTTTTTTAATTGTTGTTTCACAACGTTTCAGCCAACTATTTCTCTGGTCTTTGTCAGGTGGTAACCGCGACGGGATAGAAACTCCGAATCTCCTAACTGCATCCTCAGCAATTACTGCCTCCCATAGTTGTGATCTCATCAGATTTTGGCCATATTACAAATACTTAACTTCTTTCATATTGCTCCATCGGGACTTCTTATTGTCCTGCGACATATTTATCTTGGACTATTGTTGGATCATTGGTGAAAATGTGTCACCATGTGTGTCCCGCTCTCAACAAGTTGCTGATGCCAACATTGTGTGCCATAGATTTGTTCTACATCTTCTCTGTTTATGGCCATATTGTCGTAGTTTCTCACACTGGTGGCCGTCGAAGGGGGCACATGGGTTGACAAGTTTAAAAATAAAATAAAATATGAGGAAACAAGAGAAAACATAGACTCAGACACTTTTGTG
The DNA here is from genome assembly GCF_053919585.1 of Euprymna scolopes. NCBI lineage: Eukaryota > Metazoa > Mollusca > Cephalopoda > Sepiida > Sepiolidae > Euprymna > Euprymna scolopes. The sequence goes on from NC_136501.1 coordinate 63,695,915, forward strand.
AGCATTGATTGGGTCCTGAGTTCATGTGCGACACCATTGTAGGGAACTGCCCTCTAAGTATTAAGTGTTAAGGTTCGCATGAATGTTCTACTATCGAGGCTGTAGTTCTCTGTCAGTTGGTCAGTTCATATCCCCATCTGCTTTGATCCATGATCAACTGTGTTCAGCTCACAATTGTAATCAAGCGTCCAATTGAAGTCCATAAAGTGTCCTATCGTAAAAGCTCATTAACTTCTGAAAAACACTACTCTACAAACTGCTCCCTTGCAGTCATAAAACTAAATATATCTCTATCTATTGTTCGGTTCTTTTGTTACCGTTCTAACCAACAATTCCATGTCAAGTTTCTTTTGTCTACATCTGATAAGCCAATTTAATTTAACGTCCCATGGTTCTTTTGTTCCGATTATGTTAACTACAACCGCGCCTTAATCCCCCCCCCCATTTGTTAAGGAAGAAATTCCTATTTATTGTCTAAATCCTATGATAAATCACATTTCCTGTTTCTTTTGCTAACCGATAAACCTATTTCCCTTTCTTTTATTACATATTTATTTCCTCTTTTTTCTTTTCCTTTTTCTTCCCAATGCTTATGGTCAGATGGGAAAGGGGTCAACAATAGTATTGCAAAAACTAAGCAACATCACAGTGTTATCTCACCGTTTACCAAAAGCTCATTAACCCTTATCGTAGAGTGGCTTCCGGGCGTTGATAAGTAAAAAGATGATCCATGTATAAGTTTCGAAAGATTGTTAGCCCAATGTCTCCAGTATAATTATTTGACTATACTCATATTGCAAATATCTATCTTTTTTCATATTACACCATCAAGATTTCTTATTGTCCTGCGACCTGCATGTCTTGAATTATTGTCGCATTGTTGGTGAAACGCCTTACCACATCTAAGTTATCAATCTGGCTGTAATGTATGACAACATTTGCTGACCCTTTCCATAAAGTCGACTGAATTCTTTACATATGTATGAGTTAAAAACAAAAAAAAGGGTGTGTGTGATAAATCTAGCAACAATAAAATATTAATTAAAATGTATAAAACAGAAGGAAAGGGGGAAAACACAGTAACAGTGAATTACAATATTGTCTACTGTCTAATAACTAGCGCTGTGGCAACAGAATATTCTTTTTATTGTTTGGACTCTTGAGTATAGATCCCTTAATATTTTATATGTTTTTAGATAGACTGATGTGGTTCTCGGTTGATTGACTGTGTTTAACTATGTTGGATGTATACTCGCGAGTCAAAAGAATAAAAGAATATGCTGTTGTCACCGCCCTACTAATAACACATGAAATAACTTGAATGGATAAATGTACTTTTTTGGATTATTTCTATTACTGCTTCCGCCTTGGATTCTATTCGCACAATATTTGTGACTAACTGCTGATCTTTTTGCAGGCGAATCTTGTGGAATTCGAAAATCTGTACAGAATTTTGAACTGAACCCTTTATTTATTTCAAGAGGGTAGATTGTTCTCGTTCTATCAGGCTTGATCGTGTAGAAGTCTTAAGTAATTCATAAGTGTATCCTTTGTATCGTCGTACTGTAGATGGAATCTTTACCCCCAGATTGCTGTCACTTAGAACTGATTGTAACTTAGCACTTTTATCCGTTGTGCAATGGATTCTTGCAACCAATTCTAGTATGAATTTTGAGAAGCCTTGAACCTATTCTTGTTTTAGATGTGTAGTCTAAGTACTTATTAATGCATATAGATGAATTACTAGCTTACTACTGAGCCCTGTTGCAGTAAATACTGGAAATATTTTCTCTCCTATTATATAAAAGGAACTTTGTGTGTGTGTGTGTGACTTCGTTCCCTATGGACTCGAAAACCGCTGAGCCGATTTTTATCAAATTTCATGCAAAGTTAATTATGTGTCTGGCAGTGTTCTTAGATAGATTCTGTATCAGAATGTCTTTGATAAGTATCGATAATCATTAATCGAAATAATCCGATGAAAGAATGAACAGGTGATTTGGATCAAAGTTAACACCTTACACAGCCTAACATCACAAGTGCATTAGAGAGGTTTTATTACTACACAAACCAAAAGGCTTGACATATAAAATCAACAGTAGGTTCTTTGATATGACGGGAGCGAGTCCAAAATAAATGTTTCTGTTTAAAGCACGATTGAACCATGATACTTGACTTTTTCATTTCAAACCATTATCACCGAACAAGCAGTAAGAACAGACATATAAGACCAACAGTAGGTTATTTGATATGACAGGGGCGCGTTGAAATTAATGTTTCTGTTTAGAGAACACTTGGAATATAATTGATTTTTGCATTTTAAACTTTAAATCAAGCCATTATCAATAAAAATAAGTTTATAAAATGAACAGTAGTGCAATTTAAACTACGACGGTAATTTCGATGGCAGTAAAAATATGGGAGTGTGAAACATTCGTTAATCATGATTCCTACTGGTTGATACAAAAAATATTATATTCTCTTATAAAATTTTATGATACCTTATATATATATATATATATATATATATATATATATATATATATATATGTAGTAATTTATAAAATATATATGGCGATTAAGCTACACTGAATATTCTGCGTTTCATCCAACTATAGGATTCGTCAGGCTTATGCGCGAATTCTGTCGTTGCTTCTTGTTTTTATATATGTTGAGGATTTCTAGTCGGCCAATCAGCTTTCTAGTATCCACCGCGCCCCTTCCTACCAGCCAATGGGCATGCATTTTATCAAACAAAGGATCTGTTTTAGAACTAGGTTAGTGGTTTTAGGTGGCCGCTCTCCTTTTTTTTTTTTTTTTTTATACATATAAATATACCTATGTGCACACAACAATGCACATACATATACATATATACATACATATATATATACATATATATACATATATGTATGTGATCGTTTATGTATATTCATGTTTATTTAATTTATTTATTTGTTTTTTTTTTCTATTGTTATTGTTAGTTTTAAAGCTATTTTGTATCGCTATCCTAGAGTAAGTTTTATTTTGTGAACACAGTTGTTTGCTATTTCCCGCCTACAGTTTAATAGATTTTGAGGTTCTTTAAAGTACAGGATAGAAAATTTTTCATGGAGGCATAATTTACATGGGTCGTCTAAATGTCTGCATGTGGTAGCTTGTCTCATTATTTTCCATTCGACTACCGGCGAATGTCCGCTTTCTTTGAGTTCCCAGTATTTATTCGCTAGTGTTGTTTTTATACGGTGTTTTTTATTTTTGAATGTGCTTTTGTGGTCATAGTATCGGGTTTTGAAATCTAAAGAAGTCATGCCTATGTAATATTTCTTGTTATTCGGGTTTTCTTTCGCAAATATTGTTGCTTGATAAACTACGCTTTTTGTTAGACATTTATTTTGGACTGGGCAAAATGTGCGGTGTCTACAATTGCATTTATCTTGTTTGTTATTAGTATTTTTATTTATGGTATGGTTGTTCTTGTCCGGGGTTGGTTTGTTATTATTATTATTATTATTATTATTATTATTATTATTATTATTATTATTATTTCTGCTAGTGTTGGTTTTATTTCTGTCATGGTGTCTACTTTTTTTATTGTTTATTTTGTTGTTGTTGTTGTTTACATTGTTTTCATTTAGTATTTTGTTATTATGTGCCTTAATTATCATCTCTAAATTTTCGCAACAACTGTAAGATAACTTCAAGGTATTTTTATTGAAGATTTTGTGTAAGGGGTTGGTTGCGGGAAAGTGTTTTTCAATAAGATCTAGAAATTTCTTGCCAAGTTTTGTTTTTAACATTTGATTGTATGGGGCCGTATACCAAATTATAGTTCTTTTTCTTCTGTTTTTAATTTTATTATAGTTGTTGGTGTTTTGTTGCTTATATTTGATATCGATATTTTTGTATCCACTATTTTTTAGGGCTGTTTTGTAAATATTGGATGACCTGTTAAATGCATTTTCGTCGCTTGAGTTATTACTGAGTCTACTTACGATCGAGTTAGGAATATGTTTTATAATTGATGGTGGGTGGTTGGACTTGGGGTTTACGTAAATTGGAGTAGCGTTATCTTTTAAGTATGGTTCATATATCTTTTAAGTATGGTTCATATCTAAGTTTAACGTGACGTCCAGGAAGTTTGTTATTTTTATGTTAGCTGATATGTCCGCTTTTAGGCCTAATTTTTTCATTTCTTTGTGTATGATTTTCTTAAAGTTTTCTCCCTTGAATTTGTTGGAGTTTTTTTATTATAGCTAGTCCGTCATCTCTATATAGGCCGATATCCGTAGTATCGAATATGCTTGTGAGGGTATATAGAATGAATAATCCCACAAGATCTGATGCCTCTGCAGAGTCTCTGGCACCCATCGCCAAATCGAAGGAATTTTTCATTTTATTTTTTATCCATTGGTTATTGTTATTTATTAGAACTGATTTTCTACATTTTTTAATTATGTTGATTTCTTCTGAGGATATATCAGTGTATACCTCGCAAATTCTAGGGCAATGTTAAAAAGTTCTTCGGATATCGAGGGATAAAAGTCTATGATGTCAAACTGTATGAACGTATATTTATCTTTGTTTTCTATATTTTTAAACCAGGTGATTGCTTCGGTAGTATTTGCCCACTGGTTTAGTTCTAGGTCCTGTTTGATTTGTTTGTTTACTCTAGAAAGTATAGTTTTGCTAATTCTACCTATTTCTGGTTTAGTTGGGTTTATCAGGCTGGTGCTGGGATTATTATTAAAGTCCGATTTGTGGTCTTTAAGCAGAATGTATGACTCTCTAGGTTTCAATTTGCCAACTTTATCGCTAATTTTTAGTTTATCGGTAATTTGTTTAAGAAAATCATACACAAAGAAATGAAAAAATTAGGCCTAAAAGCGGACATATCAGCTAACATAAAAATAACAAACTTCCTGGACGTCACGTTAAACTTAGATAAAAACACATATGAACCATACTTAAAAGATAACTGTGAGACTAACCATAGCCCTCGGCGCAAGAGGGTCCGTGTGTGCCTGGCGTGTGGGGTGGTGGCTGATCCTGTGGTCGGGGCAGCGGAAGAAAGAGTTTCAAGATGGCGCCTGCCTGCTTTTATTAGAGACGGAATCTCACAGGATCGCGCGAGATCTCGCGGGGATGCAAATTAGCTAGGCCATCTTGAGGAATAAAAATCGGTCCATTGGAGGTGCGAGGCAGTCGGGTTCTGACGTTCGTGGCGATTAGTACAGTGACCGTTGGGTTCCGTTTCTATTCGTGCAGTCAGCTGAGCTTTGTTAGTTACCTTCGCGCCGTGGCTGTCATTGTTTGTTGGTTTGCTGTGTGTTGCTGTGGTTCTTCAGTGAAACGCTTCGTCGCCCACGACGAGACCCCCCCGTCTCCTACACAAGATACTCTTACAAGCTATTTCGGCCCCCCCCCACTCCGAACTTGGTTTTCTTTTCTTCAATGGCGGATAGGTTCGATCTAAAGTTGATACCGGAATTCGACAGATCCGACCCGGTACTCAGCTGGGTTGAGAAGGTCGAGTTACATTGTCAGTTGTCCGGCGTGAAAAATGTCGAGCGCGTGATTCCTCTGCGGCTGACCGGCGGGGCCTTCGCTGTATATCAGCAACTCAGCGCTGAGGAGAAGTGTGACGACTTGAGTATCAAGGCGGCGTTGTACAGGGCGTTCGCCACTGACCCCGCCACTGCATGGGAGCAGTTTGAGACGAGGTCTATACGCTTGGGCGAAACTGTGGACGTGTATCTCGCCGAACTTAAGAAGCTGACGGTGTTGTTCGGCGGTCTTCCCGAGAGGGCCCTAGCCTACAAATTCCTGTCAGGACTCCCCGCTGGAGCAAAGCAGCTCCTGCGAGCAACCTCTACCATGTCCTCACTACCGCTGAGTGACCTAGTGGACAGAGCCAGGACAATAATGAAGGATGACTCGACGGTGCAGGAACCAGTAGTCGCCGTCGCACAGGCCCCACCAAGTGGCGAAGGACCGTCTCAGGGACCCAGCCCGCAAGGTGATGTCATCTGCTACAGATGCAACGGGCGGGGCCACATGGCAAGAAATTGTAGAAGGCGGTCGACGGCTGTTGCCTGCTACCGCTGTAACAAGACTGGGCACATGGCCCGAGACTGTGCGGGAAACGGGGACGGGGACAAGTTGCCAGTGCCGACCTCTTCCCCGAACAGAAAATAAACAAGGCGCTCCCTGTCATTCAGGTCCGAGTTAATGACACGTTATGTTCAGCCCTCCTTGATTCCGGTTGCTCCCGCACCATAGTGTGTGCGGACTTCTGTCGGGCGTGGAAAAAGAAGAACGTCAGGATAACTACCATTACTGGAAAAATACGAATGTGTTGCGGCGTGGGTGTGGTACACATTCGCACAAGAACTGGGAACTCGGCCAACGTCGAAGCGCTGGTGACACGCGAAAAGCCGCTGAGTTTCGACCTGTTGCTAGGCTACGATGCCATCAAAGCCCTGGGCGGCGTGCGCATAACGCGCGCTGGCGTTGTAGAGTTTCAGGATAGGCCCCCGGTGTGCGCAGCACTAAGAGTCGACCAGCCGGACTTCAGTGCGGAATTCGACGACCAACAGAAGGCGTGGACCGCCACTTGGAGGTGGTCAGAAGACAAGGAACCGGCCAAACTACAAAACAAAGTGGCAGAGTACCGTATGCCCGACCAGATAAGGCCTGCATACGAAAGCGAGCTCCGTGAATGGATTAAGAACGGTTGGCTGATTCCATACCCCTATGACAAACTTGGACCCCCAAGGGCCTGATACCGCTGATGGCAGTTGCCCAACCTAACAAGTCAAAGGTGAGGCCGGTAATGGACTACCGTGAGTTGAATGCGCACGTTGATGCGTTCACAGCGGACGCCGACGTCTGTGCCAGCAAGCTGCGAGAGTGGCGCCGGCAGGGGTCCAATGTGTCCCTACTGGACTTGAGAAAAGCATACTTGCAGGTCCGGATCGGCGAGGCGATGTGGCCTTTCCAGACAGTGATGTTTTCCGGGAAGAGATACTGTCTTACGCGACTCGGATTTGGGCTAAATGTAGCACCCCAGATAATGAAGGCTATCGTCAATGCCGTGTTGTCACAAGAAGAATGGATCAGAAAGGGAACATCGGCGTATATTGACGATATATACGTGAACAAAGATATCGTGTCCTCTTCGCGCATAAGATCCAAACTTGCCGAGTTTGGTCTAAACTGCAAGGACTCTGAGCGGCTTGAGGATGGTGCCCGCGTATTGGGCTTGAGCGTTCAAGAGGAGCGAGGGATCCTGAAGTGGAGGCGTGGAACCGCAGTTCCCGACGTACCCGACGTTTACACAAGACGTGCAGTGTTCTCCCTGTGCGGGAAACTTGTGGGGCACCTTCCAGTATGCGGATGGGTTCGTGCAGCGACAGGCGTCATAAAAAGGAGGGCAAATGCGGTCACCAAAGGCTGGGACGATGAGATAACCGACGAACTATTGGTTCGAATGTTAAAGGAGACCGTCGCTAGTGTGAAAAAGAATGACCCCACCACAGGGGACTGGTGCGTGCAGGGAGACGAACTGAGCGTGTGGGTGGACGCAAGTTCTCTAGCGATCGGTGTAGTTTTGGAGAAAAATGGGGCCGTAGTTGAGGATGCCTGCTGGCTGCGACCGGCGAATGATGCTGCCCATATCAACCTGGCAGAACTCGACGCTGTAATAAAGGGCATTAACCTGGCACTTCAATGGGAAGTGAAGAAACTGCGTGTGCACACTGACTCACTTTGCGTGCACCACTGGGTGTCGGACACACTCACGAGCAAGGCCAGGGCACGCACCAAGGCAGCCAGCGAAATGCTGATAAGACGGAGGCTCGAGACTGTGAAAAAACTGGTGACGGAGTACAACCTGTCCGTAGAAGTAGTGCTCGTCACCTCGGACTACAACCTCGCCGACAAGCTCACTCGGGTACCACGGAGATGGTATGAGGCTATGAAGAAAGAAGCTAAGCCATTGCCTCTGTGTGCTGCCTCCGTCGAGGAGGACGAAATCAGGAAGATACATCACGACAGTGGGCACCCCGGAGTACAACGGACCTACTACTTTGTGAAGTTGGCTAGACCATCAATACCAAAAAGCGCAGTAAGAGCAGTGGTCAGGGAGTGCCAAACGTGCCAGTCCATCGACCCCGCCCCAGCCAGATGGCGGAAAGGACAGCTGGGAGTGGACGCGACTTGGAGTCAGTTGGGTATGGATATAACCCACTACGGCAGCCAACACTTCCTCACGCTGATAGACTGCGGGCCAACGAGGTTCGCGATTTGGCGCCAATTAGCGAGGCAGGATTCCACCAGTGTCATCCACGAATTGGAATCCATATTTTACGAAAGGGGGCCGCCTGAGGAGATCCTCACGGATAACGACACGGTGTTCTGCAGCAGGGAATTTAGGCATTTTATGGACAACTGGGGGATCCGCCTTCGACACCGATGCGCGTATGTGCCGAGCGGCAATGGCATAGCGGAGCGATGCCACCGAACCGTGAAGAAGATCGCGGCCAGGAAGAAGTGTACGATCGCGGAGGCGGTTTACAGATACAACACAACGCCTAAGGACACCGTGACTGGCGGCAGTGCGCCCGCTGATGCGATTCATCACTACCACGTGCGCGTCAAGGAGGTTGAAGTGTATCTACCCGACCAACGAGAACCCCAGGGGACGTACCAAGTGGGAGACACCGTCTGGGTGAAGCCACCCGGCGGCCGGTGCACCAGCAGCTTTTGGAGGGGGCGGGTCACCGGCGTCATCAGTGAACAGGCCATACTAGTCGATGATACTCCGCGCCACGTAAGGGATGTCCGGCCCGCTCTAAGCGCTGACCAATCGGCAAGCAGTGGAAGTAGTGAGTCATCCGACGATGAGCGATGGATCCAACCCGTGCCCCACGAACCTGGTGACTCAACTGCGAGCAGTGGAAGGAGCGAGTCATCCGACGATCAGCGATGGATCCAACCTGTGCCCCATAGACCTGATGACTCAACTGCGAGCTCTAATGCTGATGCTGATGCTTCCGATGCCACTTCTGAGAGCTCCGATGAGGAAGTCCCGGCAATACCCCACCGCAGGAGTGCTCGAATCAAACGGCCACGTCCGCCGTGTCACGTATGTGATCTGGAGACCAGGGGGGAGTGTGAGACTAACCGTAGCCCTCGGCGCAAGAGGGTCCGTGTGTGCCTGGCGTGTGGGGTGGTGGCTGATCCTGTGGTCGGGGCAGCGGAAGAAAGAGTTTCAAGATGGCGCCTGCCTGCTTTTATTAGAGACGGAATCTCACAGGATCGCGCGAGATCTCGCGGGGATGCAAATTAGCTAGGCCATCTTGAGGAATAAAAATCGGTCCATTGGAGGTGCGAGGCAGTCGGGTTCTGACGTTCGTGGCGATTAGTACAGTGACCGTTGGGTTCCGTTTCTATTCGTGCAGTCAGCTGAGCTTTGTTAGTTACCTTCGCGCCGTGGCTGTCATTGTTTGTTGGTTTGCTGTGTGTTGCTGTGGTTCTTCAGTGAAACGCTTCGTCGCCCACGACGAGACCCCCCCATCTCCTACACAAGATACTCTTACAATAACGCTACTCCAATTTACGTAAACCCTAAGTCCAACCATCCACCATCAATTATAAAACATATTCCTAACTCGATCGTAAGTAGACTCAGTAATAACTCAAGCGACGAAAATGCATTTAACAGGTCATCCAATATTTACAAAACAGCCCTAAAAAATAGTGGATACAAAAATATCGATATCAAATATAAGCAACAAAACACCAACAACTATAATAAAATTAAAAACAGAAGAAAAAGAACTATAATTTGGTATACGGCCCCATACAATCAAATGTTAAAAACAAAACTTGGCAAGAAATTTCTAGATCTTATTGAAAAACACTTTCCCGCAACCAACCCCTTACACAAAATCTTCAATAAAAATACCTTGAAGTTATCTTACAGTTGTTGCAAAAATTCAGAGATGATAATTAAGGCACATAATAACAAAATACTAAATGAAAACAATGTAAACAACAACAAAATAAACAATAAAAAAAGTAGACACCATGACAGAAATAAAACCAACACTAGCAGAAGTAATAATAATAATAATAATAATAATAATAATAATAATAACAAACCAACCCCGGACAAGAACAACCATACCATAAATAAAAATACTAATAACGAACAAGATAAATGCAATTGTAGACACCGCACACTTTGCCCAGTCCAAAATAAATGTCTAACAAAAAGCGTAGTTTATCAAGCAACAATATTTGCGAAAGAAAACCCGAATAACAAGAAATATTACATAGGCATGACTTCTTTAGATTTCAAAACCCGATACTATGACCACAAAAGCACATTCAAAAATAAAAAACACCGTATAAAAACAACACTAGCGAATAAATACTGGGAACTCAAAGAAAGCGGACATTCGCCGGTAGTCGAATGGAAAATAATGAGACAAGCTACCCCATGCAGACATTTAGACGACCCATGTAAATTATGCCTCCATGAAAAATTTTCTATCCTGTACTTTAAAGAACCTCAAAATCTATTAAACTGTAGGCGGGAAATAGCAAACAACTGTGTTCACAAAATAAAACTTACTCTAGGATAGCGATACAAAATAGCTTTAAAACTAACAATAACAATAGAAAAAAAACAAATAAATAAATTAAATAAACATGAATATACATAAACGATCACATACATATATGTATATATATGTATATATGTATGTATGTATATATGTATATGTATGTGCATTGTTGTGTGCACATAGGTATATTTATATGTATAAAAAAAAAAAAAAAAAGGAGAGCGGCCACCTAAAACCACTAACCTAGTTCTAAAACAGATCCTTTGTTTGATAAAATGCATGCCCATTGGCTGGTAGGAAGGGGCGCGGTGGATACTAGAAAGCTGATTGGCCGACTAGAAATCCTCAACATATATAAAAACAAGAAGCAACGACAGAATTCGCGCATAAGCCTGACGAATCCTATAGTTGGATGAAACGCAGAATATTCAGTGTAGCTTAATCGCCATATATATTTTATAAATTACTAACTAGCTCTACCTACGTATTGAGCACTTTTGAAGTAAATACTTAAAGTTTACGCATAAATCTATACTTTCGTATATTAAATTTATGCGAATAAATGAAGTAGTTATATATATATATGTATATATATACTAGCAGAAGTACCCGTCGTTGACTGGGTTCAAAAACAGCCTACAGAAAATGGACTGTGATTGATGAAAGTATGATAGGTTATGAAAAGGCGGGGGTTGTAAAGAGATAGGTTTTGATACTCAAAAATTTTACCCTAAGCATGATGAAAGTAAAGATAATTTTCGCGAAAATATATTTTTTATATCAACTTTGTTTCAATTCGTAGCGAAGAGTGACCAACAAAATGATGTTTCCTTATAAAGAGAAAATGTTATATATATAATAATATAAATATACAATAAATAAATGTTACCATAGTCAATAAAAGTTACTTTTATGGTAGAAAAGTCTATGGGTTTTTATTTTTAAGTAGTTTGTAAAAAAAAAAAAATTTTTTTTAATTCACGAACCGGTTTGAAAAAAATCAAAATGGCAGCGACTTTGAAATGGAGAGTCCCGTTTTCAATTTGAAGGAGGGGCACCTGAGCATTCTGTGTTATCAATTTAAGAGGGTTCCATCAACGTAAGGAATATTAATAAACATATTTTAATGCTTTCCGTTATTTTGTGCTTGAGGAATATTCGATTATGGCATGTGTAGTTTATATAAAAATTAATTTAAGTAGTTATCGCCTCAAATTTCGTTTTAATTTCGTTCGCTGAAATTATGTCAAGTAAAGAGCATTAAAAACTATTTCAAAACAAAAACAAAAAACATGAACTGAACTTTTATTGACTATAGTAACATTTATTTCTTTTATATTTATTTTTCGGGTAGTTATTTGTTGGATTTTCTGCTAAACACCCTTACTAAATAATATCGACGAAATATTGAAAAACAAAGAAACAAAAACAATTTTGAAAAATAATGAAGCTTTACTTACTTTAGTAAAATAAACCGAAACAGTAAAATGGGATATTAAAAAAGTAAACACGTAATTACTTTAGTTTTTTAAAGAAAAGAATCGATATAAATATGAATAAGAAGAAAATGGCGCCCTTTTCAAGCAGAACAGCTTCATTTCAGTTTTACAGTATTGAACAGTGTAGTATTGCGTCGTCGGATTCAGGATTGTACTATTGTAATGTAAAGAACACGCAGAAAGGGTTGTAATCAACTGAATTCGTTCTAGTACACTGACAAAAAAGCTTAAACAGATATATAAATAAAAATAAAAAGGTTATGTAAATGTTTTTAAAAAGACACGTAATCACGTGAGCAGGATTTTTTCCTTCTTTTGACACGATAACAAGTAACGTTCTTATTTTTTTTTATTAATCTATTTTCGAAAGAGTGCCACGTGAAAGTGGAGAAGGAAAAAAGAGTTATGTAAAACTTGTGTTGTGAATTGTCTAAAGTTCCGACATTTTTTTTTTTTTTTTTGGCTTCCACTTTAATAAGAACATGAATTTATGAGGTGAATTTATTCGACACAATATGATTCAACTCAAAAAAATAAATAAAAGCTAACGTTAATTAAGATTAAAGTTAAGGTGTTATTGTGGACCCTCACCCTTAAAAAAAAAAAACTTGTTAAACTTTGTGACATATTTCCATTCTATGGAGGTCAGGCGCGAACGAACACCCAATAATTTTATTATACCATATTTCTCCAAACTGAAACATAATTATCAAAGTATACTAACGCAAATAGATATGAAAAGTCTTTATTAAAGTTTGTGCCATATTTCCATGGAGTACAGGCGCGCACGCAGACCCCACAATTTTATTACGCCATCCCTATTTAAGTTGAAACATACTTATCAAAGTATTCTTATGTACATCTATATCAAAAACCCTTGTAAACGTTTTTTTTTTTCATTTTTTATTTCCATACTTTGGGGGCCAGGCGCGAACGCAGACCCACAATTTTTATGAACCACCGTTCTACCAGATCAAACATACCCATTCTTGGTCCTCGATACATCTTCTATCATTATATGTAATCAGTTTTTTGTAATAGTCGACCATATAGGAGCCTTTTCGTGACCAGACACACACACACACACACACGTTCAGCTTTATATTATAATATATATATATATATATAAATATATATATATATATATATATGTATATATATATATATATATATATATATATATATATATATATATATATATACTAGCAGGGGTGCCCGGCGTTGCTCGGGTGTTTGAAGGTGTATGCTGTGCAAAAAAAGCAAAAAAACAAAAAAGTGGTTAATTTTTTAAAACTTTGACCCCTATTATGACCCCTTAAAATTTATAGTTTCGGGATCAAATTACTTTATTAAGTTAGATCCAGGTTCAAGGAACCTATATCTAAACTTTCAAGTGTCTAGACCCAAAATTGTCGAAGGAGTTTGGTAGAGTTCTTAAAGGTCAAATCGTTGAAATTTAACCCCTTAACAGCTAAATTTCTGGCTGACACCCGTCACATCGATTTTCCCAAATCTCAGTACCCGGTATTTCAAATTTCGAGTCTATAGACTAAAAATTGACAGAGTTATTGCGTAGGGAAATGTACACAGACAGACAGACACACAGACAGACAGACAGACACGTTCACTTTTATATATATATATATATATATATATATATATATATATATATATATATATATATATATATATATATACCAGAATCATAAATGAAAACTCTAAACAAAAATTTACATGTAAAATTTATTTTTCCACAGAGTACCTCCAAATTAATCTGTGGAATTTCAAAGAATGCAAGATTCTTCTCTTCAGAAGAAAGAAACGAGTTAGCAAATCATATAAATAGCACAGCTAAAAATTTGCTGGTTTTAGCATTTTAGAAAACTGTATTTTATGATGGTGGTCATAGAATGCAAAATGATGTTTCTAGAATGTTTGTCAGGGTGAATAAAGGGAGAAAAAAAGAAAAAACCAAATCGGACTTGGTAATTTCAAGGTGAGATATAGTCCTTTGTAGATATCAAGAAGCAAGGGAAGTATATATCCGCTTTCAGAGTTTTAAACAGTCGCAGAAGATGATGGTGAAATTTAGTCATACTTCAGTCCTATGTGGTCGCGATGAATAATCTAAAATGCCGTTAAGGAATGATGTTAAATCTGTCGTCAAGGAAATTTAAATCAACACTGGCTATCAAGTCCAAAATAGAGGTAAAGATGCCAGCCTCACTCCTTCCATAAGCTGCTATGAGAAAAATATTTCCAAATTAGAAGTCAAATACAAAAATAAATTTTACATGTAAATTTTTTTTTTTTTTTTTTTCATTTATGACTGGTATCAAGCTCTCCTTTCTGTCGGTGTATCGAGTATTTTAATTTGGTCGGGATAAATATAAACATCAATACTTTTAGTGGACTGAAGTTTTGCCTAGTAAATTTATCCTATTAACTGAATGATTGCGTATATACTAGCAAGCCCCGTTTTCCGGTGTTGCCCAGGAGAATTTTTAAAATACTAACTAAAATATATTATATATTCTTTATTCTAATGAATATATGTTTAAATTAATTTATTTGTGTTTATATGTACATGTACATGCGAACACCCAAAAATATAATCCGTAAACCTTATTTCCATGCTAATTCTCATTTGAGTCTTTTAAATTAATTAAATTATATTCTTTTGCAATAAGTGATCAGTAGGGACTTCCAATTGGTGACGTCATCATTTGGAGCGTATTTTAAATTATATTCTTTTGCAATAAGTGATCAGTAGGGACTTCCGATTGGTGACGTCATCATTTGGAGCGTATTTTAAATTATATTCTTTTGCAATAAGTGATCAGTAGGGACTTCCGATTGGTGACGTCATCATTTGGAGCGTATTTTAAATTATATTCTTTTGCAATAAGTGATCACTAGGGACTTCCGATTGGTGACGTCATCATTTGGAGCGTATTTTAAATTATATTCTTTTGCAATAAGTGATCAGTAGGGACTTCCGATTGGTGACGTCATCATTTGGAGCGTATTTTAAATTATATTCTTTTGCAATAAGTGATCAGTAGGGACTTCCAATTGGTGACGTCATCATTTGGAGCGTATTTTAAATTATATTCTTTTGCAATAAGTGATCAGTAGGGACTTCCAATTGGTGACGTCATCATTTGGAGCGTATTTTAAATTATATTCTTTTGCAATAAGTGATCAGTAGGGACTTCCAATTGGTGACGTCATCATTTGGAGCGTATTTTAAATTATTTTCTTTTGCAATAAGTGATCAGTAGGGACTTCCAATTGGTGACGTCATCATTTGGAGCGTATTTTAAATTATATTCTTTTGCAATAAGTGATCAGTAGGGACTTCCAATTGGTGACGTCATCATTTGGAGCGTATTTTAAATTATATTCTTTTGCAATAAGTGATCAGTAGGGACTTCCAATTGGTGACGTCATCATTTGGAGCGTATTTTAAATTATTTTCTTTTGCAATAAGTGATCAGTAGGGACTTCCAATTGGTGACGTCATCATTTGGAGCGTATTTTAAATTATATTCTTTTGCAATAAGTGATCAGTAGGGACTTCCGATTGGTGACGTCATCATTTGGAGCGTATTTTAAATTATATTCTTTTGCAATAAGTGATCAGTAGGGACTTCCAATTGGTGACGTCATCATTTGGAGCGTATTTTAAATTATATTCTTTTGCAATAAGTGATCAGTAGGGACTTCCAATTGGTGACGTCATCATTTGGAGCGTATTTTAAATTATATTCTTTTGCAATAAGTGATCAGTAGGGACTTCCAATTGGTGACGTCATCATTTGGAGCGTATTTTAAATTATATTCTTTTGCAATAAGTGATCAGTAGGGACTTCCAATTGGTGACGTCATCATTTGGAGCGTATTTTAAATTATTTTCTTTTGCAATAAGTGATCAGTAGGGACTTCCAATTGGTGACGTCATCATTTGGAGCGTATTTTAAATTATATTCTTTTGCAATAAGTGATCAGTAGGGACTTCCAATTGGTGACGTCATCATTTGGAGCGTATTTTAAATTATATTCTTTTGCAATAAGTGATCAGTAGGGACTTCCAATTGGTGACGTCATCATTTGGAGCGTATTTTAAATTATTTTCTTTTGCAATAAGTGATCAGTAGGGACTTCCAATTGGTGACGTCATCATTTGGAGCGTATTTTAAATTATATTCTTTTGCAATAAGTGATCAGTAGGGACTTCCGATTGGTGACGTCATCATTTGGAGCGTATTTTAAATTATATTCTTTTGCAATAAGTGATCAGTAGGGACTTCCGATTGGTGACGTCATCATTTGGAGCGTATTTTAAATTATATTCTTTTGCAATAAGTGATCAGTAGGGACTTCCAATTGGTGACGTCATCATTTGGAGCGTATTTTAAATTATATTCTTTTGCAATAAGTGATCAGTAGGGACTTCCAATTGGTGACGTCATCATTTGGAGCGTATTTTAAATTATATTCTTTTGCAATAAGTGATCAGTAGGGACTTCCAATTGGTGACGTCATCATTTGGAGCGTATTTTAAATTATATTCTTTTGCAATAAGTGATCAGTAGGGACTTCCAATTGGTGACGTCATCATTTGGAGCGTATTTTAAATTATATTCTTTTGCAATAAGTGATCAGTAGGGACTTCCAATTGGTGACGTCATCATTTGGAGCGTATTTTAAATTATATTCTTTTGCAATAAGTGATCAGTAGGGACTTCCAATTGGTGACGTCATCATTTGGAGCGTATTTTAAATTATATTCTTTTGCAATAAGTGATCAGTAGGGACTTCCAATTGGTGACGTCATCATTTGGAGCGTATTTTAAATTATATTCTTTTGCAATAAGTGATCAGTAGGGACTTCCAATTGGTGACGTCATCATTTGGAGCGTATTTTAAATTATATTCTTTTGCAATAAGTGATCAGTAGGGACTTCCAATTGGTGACGTCATCATTTGGAGCGTATTTTAAATTATTTTCTTTTGCAATAAGTGATCAGTAGGGACTTCCAATTGGTGACGTCATCATTTGGAGCGTATTTTAAATTATATTCTTTTTCAATAAGTGATCAGTAGGGACTTCCAATTGGTGACGTCATCATTTGGAGCGTATTTTAAATTATATTCTTTTGCAATAAGTGATCAGTAGGGACTTCCGATTGGTGACGTCATCATTTGGAGCGTATTTTAAATTATTTTCTTTTGCAATAAGTGATCAGTAGGGACTTCCGATTGGTGACGTCATCATTTGGAGCGTATTTTAAATTATATTCTTTTGCAATAAGTGATCAGTAGGGACTTCCGATTGGTGACGTCATCATTTGGAGCGTATTTTAAATTATATTCTTTTGCAATAAGTGATCAGTAGGGACTTCCAATTGGTGACGGCATCATTTGGAGCGTATTTTAAA
Organism: Euprymna scolopes; assembly: GCF_053919585.1. Lineage (NCBI taxonomy): Eukaryota > Metazoa > Mollusca > Cephalopoda > Sepiida > Sepiolidae > Euprymna > Euprymna scolopes. The sequence continues at coordinate 63,713,492 of NC_136501.1, forward strand.
TTATATTCTTTTGCAATAAGTGATCAGTAGGGACTTCCAATTGGTGACGTCATCATTTGGAGCGTATTTAAAATTATATTCTTTTGCAATAAGTGATCAGTAGGGACTTCCAATTGGTGACGTCATCATTTGGAGCGTATTTTAAATTATATTCTTTTGCAATAAGTGATCAGTAGGGACTTCCAATTGGTGACGGCATCATTTGGAGCGTATTTTAAATTATATTCTTTTGCAATAAGTGATCAGTAGGGACTTCCAATTGGTGACGTCATCATTTGGAGCGTATTTTAAATTATATTCTTTTGCAATAAGTGATCAGTAGGGACTTCCAATTGGTGACGTCATCATTTGGAGCGTATTTTAAATTATATTCTTTTGCAATAAGTGATCAGTAGGGACTTCCAATTGGTGACGTCATCATTTGGAGCGTATTTTAAATTATATTCTTTTGCAATAAGTGATCAGTAGGGACTTCCAATTGGTGACGTCATCATTTGGAGCGTATTTTAAATTATTTTCTTTTGCAATAAGTGATCAGTAGGGACTTCCAATTGGTGACGTCATCATTTGGAGCGTATTTTAAATTATATTCTTTTGCAATAAGTGATCAGTAGGGACTTCCAATTGGTGACGGCATCATTTGGAGCGTATTTTAAATTATATTCTTTTGCAATAAGTGATCAGTAGGGACTTCCATTTGGTGACGTCATCATTTGGAGCGTATTTTAAATTATATTCTTTTGCAATGTGATCAGTAGGGACTTCCAATTGATGACGTCATCATTTGGAGCGTATTTTAAATTATATTCTTTTGCAATAAGTGATCAGTAGGGACTTCCAATTGGTGACGTCATCATTTGGAGCGTATTTTAAATTATATTCTTTTGCAATGTGATCAGTAGGGACTTCCAATTGGTGACGTCATCATTTGGAGCGTATTTTAAATTATATTCTTTTGCAATAAGTGATCAGTAGGGACTTCCAATTGGTGACGTCATCATTTGGAGCGTATTTTAAATTATTTTCTTTTGCAATAAGTGATCAGTAGGGACTTCCAATTGGTGACGTCATCATTTGGAGCGTATTTTAAATTATATTCTTTTGCAATAAGTGATCAGTAGGGACTTCCAATTGGTGACGTCATCATTTGGAGCGTATTTTAAATTATATTCTTTTGCAATAAGTAATCAGTAGGGACTTCCAATTGGTGACGTCATCATTTGGAGCGTATTTTAAATTATATTCTTTTGCAATAAGTGATCAGTAGGGACTTCCAATTGGTGACGTCATCATTTGGAGCGTATTTTAAATTATATTCTTTTGCAATAAGTGATCAGTAGGGACTTCCAATTGGTGACGTCATCATTTGGAGCGTATTTTAAATTATATTCTTTTGCAATAAGTGATCAGTAGGGACTTCCAATTGGTGACGTCATCATTTGGAGCGTATTTTAAATTATTTTCTTTTGCAATAAGTGATCAGTAGGGACTTCCAATTGGTGACGTCATCATTTGGAGCGTATTTTAAATTATATTCTTTTGCAATAAGTGATCAGTAGGGACTTCCAATTGGTGACGTCATCATTTGGAGCGTAGTTTAAATTATATTCTTTTGCAATAAGTGATCAGTAGGGACTTCCAATTGGTGACGTCATCATTTGGAGCGTATTTTAAATTATATTCTTTTGCAATAAGTGATCAGTAGGGACTTCCAATTGGTGACGTCATCATTTGGAGCGTATTTTAAATTATATTCTTTTGCAATAAGTGATCAGTAGGGACTTCCAATTGGTGACGTCATCATTTGGAGCGTATTTTAAATTATTTTCTTTTGCAATAAGTGATCAGTAGGGACTTCCAATTGGTGACGTCATCATTTGGAGCGTATTTTAAATTATATTCTTTTGCAATAAGTGATCAGTAGGGACTTCCAATTGGTGACGTCATCATTTGGAGCGTATTTTAAATTATATTCTTTTGCAATAAGTGATCAGTAGGGACTTCCGATTGGTGACGTCATCATTTGGAGCGTATTTTAAATTATATTCTTTTGCAATAAGTGATCACTAGGGACTTCCGATTGGTGACGTCATCATTTGGAGCGTATTTTAAATTATATTCTTTTGCAATAAGTGATCAGTAGGGACTTCCGATTGGTGACGTCATCATTTGGAGCGTATTTTAAATTATATTCTTTTGCAATAAGTGATCAGTAGGGACTTCCAATTGGTGACGTGATCATTTGGAGCGTATTTTAAATTATATTCTTTTGCAATAAGTGATCAGTAGGGACTTCCAATTGGTGACGTCATCATTTGGAGCGTATTTTAAATTATATTCTTTTGCAATAAGTGATCAGTAGGGACTTCCAATTGCTGACGTCATCATTTGGAGCGTATTTTAAATTATATTCTTTTGCAATAAGTGATCAGTAGGGACTTCCAATTGGTGACGTCATCATTTGGAGCGTATTTTAAATTATTTTCTTTTGCAATAAGTGATCAGTAGGGACTTCCAATTGGTGACGTCATCATTTGGAGCGTATTTTAAATTATATTCTTTTGCAATAAGTGATCAGTAGGGACTTCCAATTGGTGACGTCATCATTTGGAGCGTATTTTAAATTATATTCTTTTGCAATAAGTGATCAGTAGGGACTTCCAATTGGTGACGTCATCATTTGGAGCGTATTTTAAATTATTTTCTTTTGCAATAAGTGATCAGTAGGGACTTCCAATTGGTGACGTCATCATTTGGAGCGTATTTTAAATTATATTATTTTGCAATAAGTGATCAGTAGGGACTTCCAATTGGCGACGTCATCATTTGGAGCGTATTTTAAATTATATTCTTTTGCAATAAGTGATCAGTAGGGACTTCCAATTGGTGACGTCATCATTTGGAGCGTATTTTAAATTATATTCTTTTGCAATAAGTGATCAGTAGGGACTTCCAATTGGTGACGTCATCATTTGGAACGTATTTTAAATTATATTCTTTTGCAATAAGTGATCAGTAGGGACTTCCAATTGGTGACGTCATCATTTGGAGCGTATTTTAAATTATATTCTTTTGCAATAAGTGATCAGTAGGGACTTCCAATTGGTGACGTCATCATTTGGAGCGTATTTTAAATTATTTTTTTGCAATAAGTGATCAGTAGGGACTTCCAATTGGTGACGTCATCATTTGGAGCGTATTTTAAATAATATTCTTTTGCAATAAGTGATCAGTAGGGACTTCCAATTGGTGACGTCATCATTTGGAGCGTAGTTTAAATTATATTCTTTTGCAATAAGTGATCAGTAGGGACTTCCAATTGGTGACGTCATCATTTGGAGCGTATTTTAAATTATATTCTTTTGCAATAAGTGATCAGTAGGGACTTCCAATTGGTGACGTCATCATTTGGAGCGTATTTTAAATTATATTCTTTTGCAATAAGTGATCAGTAGGGACTTCCAATTGGTGACGTCATCATTTGGAGCGTATTTTAAATTATTTTCTTTTGCAATAAGTGATCAGTAGGGACTTCCAATTGGTGACGTCATCATTTGGAGCGTATTTTAAATTATATTCTTTTGCAATAAGTGATCAGTAGGGACTTCCAATTGGTGACGTCATCATTTGGAGCGTATTTTAAATTATATTCTTTTGCAATAAGTGATCAGTAGGGACTTCCAATTGGTGACGTCATCATTTAGAGCGTATTTTAAATTATTTTCTTTTGCAATAAGTGATCAGTAGGGACTTCCAATTGGTGACGTCATCATTTGGAGCGTATTTTAAATTATATTCTTTTGCAATAAGTGATCAGTAGGGACTT